>NC_142950.1:33462639-33552639 GCF_046866305.1 Octopus bimaculoides | reverse complement strand
TAGCCCAAATCAATTAGATCCATGAGGTATCTGAGTCAAACTTGACCATTTCAGCTTTTACTCAGACAGTGTATATATATAGACTTTCATTAGTGATGTGCGCTTCCATTTTTTAAGGCAATGCAGCATGATTTAAGGGAAATTTGGTAGCTTTTCTAGCCAGTCCAATGATCATACAGATCGGTGGTTCTCAACCATTTTTAAACTTTGATTTCTATTTCACTTGGATGGACCCACATAGCCATTTGATGTTAAAAAAAATCCTATTATTATATTTTTATAATTAAATATTATAAGGAATTGTATAAAAATGTTGTTAAAATATTTTGTGCACTGCAGAAGTATAACCAGTTTATTGCACATATATTTTAACAATAAAAACCTTCTATGGACCCTGGTTGAGAACCACTGACATAGAAGCCCCTATGTTGGCTCTAAAAAGCTGATGATATATCAAATCAAGTCACTGCCCCTTGTCTTACAGGGTGCTGTATATCTGTCATAGAACAGAGCTGTTAGAGAATTGGTATAAAATGTTGTATTGTCTCATATACAGCTTAGGTGTAACATGTCGTCATCTGCTATAGCTGAAACATCATAATCATAACCAGTAGCTTAGATTTAACATGTTGTCTTCTGTCATAGCTGAGATGTCGTCATCATCATAACTGAGATATAATGTTATATTATCTTATGTCATAGCATAGTTGAACTGCTAATGTTATTAGTCATAAGCTGAAATATCATTCTCTTCTCATAGATGAGATGTTATTTTGTCAGTCAGAGTTGACCAGAGGCTATGGTTGTATGGGGTGCATCCTTGTCTAAGGATATAGTACAATGGGAATCAACCTGTGAATATTGTGATGGCAAAGCAAAATTCTTATCCCTTTGGCCATCTCTCTCTCCATCACAACAGTTACAGAACACATACACATGCACACACATCATCATACACATATAAACATACTATCTTTTTTTTACTTATGTTCCTTACCGACTGGCAGTTTCATAATTTCTCAATTGTTTATCATCAGGTTCAATCCCTCGGTCTCTCATTGTGTATGTTTTTATAGGGACTGGAGGTGGTTCTTTTTTGCCTGTTGTTTTGTTGGAAGATGTCCCTTTACCCCTCTTGTCTAATGTAAAATCATCCTGCATATGATCTATAGAGGAGTTGGACCTGGCTCCAACTTTGTTTTTTCCTTCTTCTTTACTGTAGAAAGAGAAGTCATTTTAGCCATGAAAATGACAAATATAATTAGATGTTAAGGTTTCCTACATTTTTTTAACTTCTCCCTACATCCTGCTTTCTGCTGAGCCATACAAATTATATAACCATTACGCCCATTAAAATATCTTATGAATTTTTTGGGATAATGTTTTTTCTAATTTTCTAAATGCTAATTAAACTACATCAAACCCAAATTTGCTTTGCAAATGACTTGATTTGTAATCAATGTTTCCCATGCTTGATGGTTTGGTATGCTGAAATCTAAAAGACACAATATCCAGTATGTATGTATACATATACATATATATATATATATATATATATATATATATATATATATATATATATATATATATATATATATATATATATAAAATGAACTTCTTGTATACAATGCTCAGGTGTACTTGAAACAATATTACATTGTGGAAAAATACCATCTAAAACATGCACAACTAAGTACTGCTTTGAGTCACCCTAGGACTCATAGAACTGATTACCCAGTTTCCATGGGGTATGAGTGACAGAGATCACATCATTTACCCCTGTACAGGACACCAGTCCATCACAGAGTCACTCATTTACAGCTGACTGGACTGAAAGCAACATGAAATGAAGTGTTTTGCAAAAGAACACAATGCACTATCTGGTCTGGGATTTGAAACCACGATCTTGCAATCATGAATGCAAAACTCTAACCACTTCACCAAAAACATACACACATATCTATGTTTACTTTTGTTTTATTTCTTGATAATATTATGTACTGCAAAGTGTGAAATAGTCTTTTTTATTACTTCTATAATCATAGACAAAGCTTCATAAAATCTGTTGGAAATCAGTAACTGACCAGTTTTTTTATAAACTAAGAAGGATATTCAGTTATTCCATTAGTTCTTCAGTTTGAAAGCCTGTTCTTTATTCATATCCAGTTTTTTTGAACAAGTACTTAAAGATCGATCTAAGTCTATACTAACTGGTCAAGAGCTGATTGCTATTAGAAGCAGTACAAATGGCAACCTTGTAGATTTATCAGTGTTGGACAGAGTTGGCTCTGTTCAGATCTGGAGAGGGATATACTCTACCAGATTTAACCCTTTTGATACCAGTCTGCTTAAGACAACCCCTGGTCCTATGATACAAACTTTCTGTTTTAAATTATCTAAATCAAAAACTTCCATTTATGTTCCAAACACCAGCTTAATGATGAACATGTTATTTTACTAATTTCTTTATTAGTTTCAAAATTTATTGAAACAACAACAGTGTGTTTGAACAGAAATATGGTAACAGAAGGGTTAAAATGACCAAGACATGCCATATGTCACAATGGCCCTCATATCCACATGTCTCTATCAGAAGTTGAGGACCTGCAGAAGGAAGGAACACTTGCAATAGAAGTATGTCTGTGACCTAGCTGTAGACATTCAATAAATTTTTTCTCATATTATAATATGCAATTCCAAAATAAAACAAAAGTGAGTATAACACTATATCATCATCATCATTGTTTAGTGTGTATATTTTAAATGACTATCATGACTTTTCTGCAATCTCATAATTAATTTTCTGTTATTCTAATTACATTTAGTTGTTTTTTAAACTATTCTAGTTATTTCCAATTATCATAGTTGTATGCTTGATATTCAATTCAAAGGTTATATCAGTTAATACAACATTTTCACAGAAATATTTAAAAATATTCTTTGATTCCATGTTATAAACCAATTAAAGGAATTAGAGAAATTGCTAAACATACACTTCATTCTCCAAGCCAGTCTTTGCTCATAATGTTTCTGTTTCTTTAAATTGAGCTTTGTTGATTTAAGCTCTTTGAAAGTCTGAACCAGTCACAGGTAACCTGTGACTCACAGGACTTTCTAAATGGCACACCTAACTAAACATTACTTTGATTCTTTTCAGTTGTATGGCCCACCTGATGATGCACCATGTCTCATGTGACCTGCTTCTTGAAAGAGGTTGCCCGTAGCTAGTCTAAACCTTTCAAAATCAATTTTCACTTAACTGGCCGATTTGCTTTCCTATTTTTCTAATTGCTATTGACTAATACAAGCGGCATTGAAAGTACTTAAAAATATGGTACCTTAAATTTCCCTAATTTTTTTTCTCCTTCTAAACTTTGATTTCTTCTTACATCGTAATCATTTTTATTGAAAATTTATTTTATAAATAACCTTATCCACATATCATAATTAAATTTCCAAAAACGAATAAGTATTTCTTTTTATCTTTTTTTCAAAAATAACAAAAAAAGAAGAAAAATGGAATTATGTATATATAGGGAAAAACATGGGGAAAAATAAAAGTCTGGAGAATCAGCTGGAGGCAGGAGGGGATAGGAACAACAAAAAACATTGTATTACAAGTCAGAGTTCAATAAAACTAGATTTATTCAGTTTCTTTAACCCTTTAGCATTCAAAATATTCTGTCAAATGTAAAGCTTTATTCACATTGTTTTGAATTAATTGTGCATTATCTCATAGCTCTGGGATTTCAATGATATAATTGTTTGTTTTTACAACGACATTGTAGGGCAGGTGTGAGAGGCCAGATCTGGCTGGTTTGAACATGAAACAGGTAGAATATTTGGGCAGCATACAATCGGTTTAAATGCTAAAGAGTTAAATGAGTCATTTGCACAATTTGTAGACGATATATACAAAGTAAACATTAACACAAATGAAATAAACAAGATTTTCCTATGCTTGGATTCTAAATTGCAACAATTAGCAGCAGCAAAAATAAAAAAAGCTAAAAATTTAATTATCAAATTCTAAAGAATAGGTTTAAAAGACAAAATATGAAACATGTAAAGTAATTTTTTGATTGAGGTAGTTTGTTTCCATAGCAAAATACATTATTACATAAGGAATACAAAAGTGAATGATATTGTTTAAACTAATAATTTCAAATACTTCAAATTAAAATGAAAGAAAAGAAAATACAAAGAATAGATATCTTATCAATTATATCTTTAAAATTAGATAAATTCATTAATTTTAATTCAATTTGAAACGTTCAGTTGGATATTTATGAATTGCTTTCATGTTTCATAAAATGCATTATCAATAAAGGTAACTGTCAACAACGTAACAGAAAGATGGTTACTGCTTGCCGGACACTGGTCTGCAATGCTCAATGTTACTCACTAGCCAAGACATGGAGAGGATGAACCAGGAACATACTTCTAAAACCATGGTCATGGTCTAGATGGAGAACAGTGGTGTTGTGACTACTGATGAACTCTTAGGCAAGTAATGACAGACAGCAGAATGTGTTGCACCAGTCATTGTGCTACACAAAAGTACAAACTGTAGTCTATAGATAATGATTGCAATGAAAGCTGTTGCAATGAACTGCACATGTCTAGTTCCCTTAAGCTACTTTCCTTATTTTTGGTGTTAGTTTTTGAGATGACAGAGAAAAATGGTTCGGTTCCTTACCGATACTTGGCGGATAGGTCTGATAATTTTGCTTTATCTACATTGATGGTGCTGACCGGATTTGCTGTGCTGCGAGTGAAGCGATATGGGTCATGCGATGAGGTATTCCGATCAATACGCTTTGCATTAAACAATGAACCAAATTTTTCTTGAAGCTTGCTGTCATCGTGTTTGTTAGCAGGATTAGATGTATACCGACTGTATGAATCACTGCTATATGAAGATGAATCATTGTAAATCTGTAAAAATAAATGAAACAAATTTATTCAATTGACCTTGTTTAACCTTTTGCCCTAAACATCCATGCTTGTTTTCATACTTTTAGTGAGCCCTTGTTTCATATGTTCTGAATAATAATTTCAAATTTTGGCAGAGGGGCTAAGTTGGTTAAATTGATCCCAGTGTTCAACTGGTACTTATTTTGGTGTCACCAAAAGAATAAAAGGCAAAGCATTTTACCCAGCATGCTAACAATTCTGTCACCTTTTATGTTCAGAATAATATAAAGCTTTCCTTTCCATAAGTCCAAAGATATTCTGGTTGTTGAAAAAAAATTAGGAATGTGCATAATATTCATACATGGACACAAAAGAAATATGTAAATATGTCCTGGACTGGCAAAGGATTAATGGAACCTGGTGAGTTGGTAGAATCAGAATCATCATTAGAGTGTCAGAATATCTTGCAGTATTTGTTCCGGCTCCCTGTTCCCTGAGTTCAAATTCCACCAAGGTCAACTTTGCCGTTTATCTTTCTAGGGTTGATAAATGAACCCTCAATCTACAGTGGAGGATTGGTGAAATTGTTAGGATGCTGGGTGAGATACTTTTGTCACGGGGCTCCATTGTCGGATGGATTGACATGCTGACCAGAGCAACATGCTGGTCACATCAATTAAAATGAGCAGAGCCTTAACTTCCATTCTTTCATGCTCACATGGATCAGAGGGAACTTGTTGAGGCAGATTTTCTATGGCTGGATGCCCTTCTTGATACCAACCCTCACCTGTTTCGAAATAAGGTAATATTTTCCCAATGACTAGACATGTTTTCACTTAAGGTTGGAAACAAAGGACACCACTTGTATGACACTGAAACTCATTTACAACTATCACATGAAATCAAGGCAAAGAGAAAGTAACTAACACACACACACACACACACACACACACACACACACACACACACACACACACACACACATATACAACAAGCTTCCTTCAGTTCCCATCTACAAAATCCATTCACATGGCTTTGCTTGACCTGGGAGCTATAGCAGAAGGCACTTGCCCAAGGTACCATGCGGTAAGACTGAACTCAGAACCATGTGGTTGAGAAGTGAACCTCATAACCACACAATCATGCCTGTACCTATATAAAAGGAAAATTAAATAAAGAGAACAAAATATCAAAAAAAGATGAAAGAATAAAGGCAGAAAAAAAAAAAAGGACAAAAACTTTGTAAAGAAGGCAAACCTTTTGATCATGAGATGGACTTTGTTCAGGATGCAACGGTGGTGAGGATGGATTATGATGTGTGTGAGGGACACGGTCATCTCGTTTCCAATGGTTCTGAGGAAATTCCTGGTATCTACGGCTTGAATAATGATCTAGAAATGAAAATTGAATTTTTGGGCTTATGAACGTGGGCATTTTCTATGTTTTTTGTTTATACACACACACACACACACACACACACACACAAACATATGCAAACCCACCTATTACTTTTGCTTCAATTTATCAACTACATACCATTTTTGTTTTATGCTTATCTAACCTACATCCACTACTTTCAGGAGTTCCATCTTTGGTGCTCCTCTTGGAAACAATTTCAGATTTTGGAAGTCTTTGGATTTCAGTTAAAGATTTTAACAACTGTATCGAACATGTCAGTTAGCTTTTGTTGTCATACTTCTTTTAATGTACACTGCTAATGTTTTGAACCTAAATTAACATGAAATTTTGAGGGGTAGGTTGTAATTTAAATCACTTTCAAACTGGAAGTTTGTACCATAGAACCAGGGGAGGTATCAGGCAGGTTGAAATGGAAACGGTCAAACTAAATTGAAAAAAATGTGATAATTTTGATACAGACAACAAAAATGGTTTTTGGCATAATTTTTCTTTTTCACAAGGATAATCAAGCGTGTCTCCTATGCAATAATATATATGTATTGTCATGCAAAACATATATGATAGTGTATACCTGTAATATAAAAATAGACTGGGTGTGTAAATATATATATATATATATATATATACTTGTGTATATAAAAGAGGCCACTAAAGTGGACAGTTAATGTGCTAGAAAAAGATCACTTAAAAAATTCTCAAAGAAAGAAGTGATCTTTTTCTAGCACATTAACTGTCCACTTTAGTGGCCTCTTTTATATACACAAGTACTATAATCCTTTTAGGATCTCAGAAAATTTGTTCTGAACCTTCTGATTCTTTTAATGTGCTGGTTTCCTGGTATTAAATTGATATTAATTAATATCAAATTTTTACCCTATTATGTTATATATATATATATATATACACACACACACACACACACACACATATATATTGTATGTTATATATATGACAGCAAGCTAAAAAGATAGATAATGTAGATATATGAAATACAAACAGGTGGTGTCAATACATATAGAATATATCAATATGAAAACAGGCCGGTAAATCAACTGTGCTCCTTACCATCTTCTGCCTGCTGAGAGCGTAATCGTTCACTAGGGGTAAAAGTAGCATAAGGGTCAATGTTTGACCTGCTATGGTTAGACCACTCTCTTGAGTGGTTCTGAGCATAATAAGACGGATAATAACGGTCCTCGGGAAGACTACTGTAATCTAAAAAATGAATTACAAAATTTGAAACAAAAATCAATAAAAAAAAATAATTGAACAAAAATAAAACAATTTTTTTTTTAAATCAACAAAAATGAAATGAAATCAAATTAAAATGGAAAATTGATTAAAAACAAAATAGAAAGTTAAAAGAAATATTTATTTAACTAATATGAATTTAATCCCCTTTTGCCATTTTAGATATTGTAGGAGTGTCTTTGATCAAAACATCCACGGCTATATTTGGAACAAAATATACTATTTTTCAATTAATTTTGAAAACACTCAAGACTTTGAAGAGAGTAAATCAATTATGTATCATTATTAATTGTGTATGAATGGCAAAGTACAAATGTGTCAAGAGAAAAACTGAGCAATCAGATGTACTATGCAAAAAAAGAAGATTGCACTGTGATGGTGCATATGGATGAAAACAACTGATCCCTTAAGTTGGATGGAGCTTGCAGAAGAGGTAAACCCAGGAAGAAATGGGACAAAGTGGTAAACACTGACCTCAGGACTTTGAACCTCATGGAGGAGATGACAAAGGACAAGGATGACTGGCAATATGGGATTCTCAACAAGACCCCTCCATGTCAGCAAAGTGAATGCATATATGCACAACTAGGTCGCTCATCCAATTTTCTCCTCAAGGGATCCCCCATCCATCATCTCTCTCTCTCTGTCTACAGTATTCTGCTACTGTAATTAAATGTGAGTAGGACTGCATACTTCATGGGTTTTCCTGAAACCACTTATCTTTCTTCCTACCCAGAGCCCCTTTCACTTGATATCCATTGTTCAATCTTAATACTGTCCTCTCCTCTCACATTTTACATTGAACACCCTCTTAAGCCGCCACCAAATTATCTATCCATCTCCACCATCATACATCCCTCCAACTAAACCTGCTTCCCTCTCTCTTTCTGTAACATCTTTGCAACCTCTCCCACCACATCTCTCTCATTTACTTCCAGCTTTACCCCTCATCTCTGAGCATAAAACCGTTTCCCTCTCCCTCACCTCTGTACTGTAACCCCTACTCAATCAATGGGGGTTGTAGTTTTGTAAGTTGCATGGTAACTACACTAGTGCTGGTGCCATGGAAACAAGCACCTGGCACATGATGTAAAGTGGTCGGTATTAGGAAGGGTATCCAGCAATAGAAACCAAGCCAGAGCAGACCTTGGAACATGATGCAGCCTTGGACCCATTGGATACCGTTAAACCATCCAACCCATGCCAGCATGGAACAGGGAAGTTAAATGGGGAAGATGATAATAATTATATATATCAGGATATTTGTAGAAAATAAGAGAAAAAAAGAAAAAAAAGCATAAAAACAAAAACCAATGTAATTTATAATATATAAAAAAAAGAAGCAAAACAAAAATGCAGAAGCTTGTTGGATGCACACATGCATACATGTGTGCATGTCTTTCTTCACAACAGTTTACTATCATGAACTGGTGCTGTGTCTAAATTATGTTGAAGAGTAGTTCAAGAAATAAAGAATGATAAAATAAGTACTAGCATGATATATTTTGAGGGGTAATTTGATCCTGTACGGTCGCAGTCCAATGACTGAAACCAGTAAAACAAGAATAAAGAAAATAAGGAATCTAAATACATCTACAGATAGAATGACCAGATGTACGAAAGTTTTTTTCTCCACCATTATTTATATATATTATATACACACCTCATTACTTTTTTTCTATTTTCGGTTATTTTGTTAGTCTCTCAAGTCAGAGAAAGATGATTCTGAAAATTCTTACTGAACAACCTGCACAGATGATTTGTTTATAGTGATCAAATGAATGTTTCTGCTGTATGTAAGTTCACTGCCTCCATCAAATCAACATTCCCTGTACAGGTGCATGGCGTGCCATTCATCACATGTCAAAATAATTACCTTTTTATATAATGATAAATTCCATGTGCAGAAAAGTCAAAACAAAAAGAATCTGGATGTATATATACACAAATGAAACAGAACAATTCAAGAAAATGGTTATTTGTCTGAATATATTCTGCAAATAAACTGAGCAGGAATTGAATTTCCTTTTTCTTTTTCTTTCTTTTTTCTTTTTCTGAACGCAATATATGGGATATAACACAGGAAAAACAACGATTAAAGTCTGTTAAAACAAGCATGAGAGAAAATACAACTACAACACTCAATTTCTGAACAGCAATGGTCCAGAACATCTTAAAGTCTATACAGTTCTATATTTAAAAGATGAGAAATTATGTACATTATTTACATTATTTACATTTGACGGATATTTGTCCTCATCTTGTTTGTTGTTAACACAACGTTTTGGCTGATACACCCTCCAGCCTTCATCAAGTGTCTTGGGGAAATTTCGAACCTGGGTTCGAAATTTCTCCAAGACACTTGATGAAGGCTTGGAGGGTGTATCAGCCAAAACGTTGTGTTAACAACAAACAAGATGAGGACAAATATCCGTCAAATATAAATAATGTATCTTAAAGTCAGCACTAGTTTCTGAACAGGAACTTCAAATTGCTGTGACAGGCAGATTGGTTTACTGATACCTTGCAGAGACTAGTATCTTGCACTGTGCAACAGCATTAATATGCATGTAGCATTTATACAAATATACAGATACCTGTATTTTATTTAATTATTTAAATAAACTTAATATTTGTTGAATTTAGAGAATGTTGACCAAGGTGACCACTCCTGGTTGGGAAAGAATTTGAAAAGGTTTTGCAATCAAAGTTCCCAGTAAATCAATATTTTTACCTGTAGTAGTGTTACCTGAGTAAGTTATATGGGAAAAAAATATGAACATTTATCAGGGTTGCTTACCTTCTTTATACCTGATGGGTGATTGGTGGCTGTCTGAGTAAGTAGGTTCTTTTGTGTGGGGTATACTGTTCTCCTAAGAAAAGTAGAGTTAGAGAAGAAACGTGAACGGAATATAGTGGAAGAAAAATGGAGAAATTATAGAATATGACAGTCACACACACAAATGCACAGAGGCAAAGTATGATATTTAAGAAAGGAAATATCCTATATGTTGTTAGGAAAAGAATTTCCTGACATTTTGGACCAAACCATTCATTGGAGATTGAAGAAAGATTTTCGTGTCCTTTGGACATCAAAGTCTGGTAGTAGTGAAGCGTTCTGAGAATGTGTAGAAGAGGAGTTGGAGAGAGATAAAGGAAGTGGAATTGGAGAAGAATGAGGTTAGGAGTGTGAAAGAATAAGAATAAGAAGAGAGGAGATGAATTGTTGGTCAGAAGTGATGTTTGGAGTGACAGATACAATGTAATTGAAGGAAGGAATGGAAGGAATACAGAGATATTAACAGAGAGAATGGTAAAGATGAAGAATGAGAAAGAAAAGAGACAAAAAAAAAGGAAGAGCAAAAGGGAGAGGAATATTGATTGTTTTAGGCAGAGAGCAATAAAATAAGGATGGAGTTCAAGTTGAAGGGGTGAAGTGCTGCAAGGTGAGAGAAGAATGGACAGAAAGAGAGAGAGAGAGAGAGAGAGAGAGAGAGAGAGAGAAGAGGAGGAAGAGAGAGAGAGAGAGAGAGAGAGAGAGAGAGAGAGAGAGAGAGAAGGAAAGATCCAAAAGGCAGAGAGACAAAGTCGAATTCAGCTGAATTTAAACTCAAAGTGCTGCTAAGCATTCTGACTTGCTAACAATTCTACCAGCTTGCTGCCTTAATAATAATAATAATAATAATAATAATAATAATAATAATAATAATAATAATAATTTATTATTTCTTTTTTTTATTGCCCACAAGGGGCTGAATATAGAGGGGACAAACAAGGATAGACAAAGGGATTAAGTCGATTACATCGACCCCAGTGCGTAACTGGTACTTAATTTATCGACCCCGAAAGGATGAAAGGCAAAGTCGACCTCGGCGAATAATAGTAATAATAATGATAATAACAACAACAATCCTTTCTACTATAGGCACTTAATTTATCGACCCCCAAAAGGACGAAAAGTAAAGTTGACCTCAGCAGAGTTTGAACTCAGAATGTAAAGATGGACGAAATGCTGTGAAGCATTTTACCCAGCATGCTAATGATCCTGGCGGCTCACCACCACAATAATAATAATAATAATGATAATAATAATAACAATAATAATAATAACAATAACAATAATAATGATAATAATCATACAGATGTACTTACTTTTCGTTTGTAGTTTGGGGGTGAAGGGTATGTCGCTATGGCTGGAATTCTATCAATTGTTGCTATGCTGGGGTCTGAAGAGGAGCGCATGAGTGGAGCTGTTTTAATAGGTAACGTATCAATGTCATCAACGGGACGATTTAGCGCTTGTTCTGTCTCAGGTGAGGCCACCATACTGAGTCGGGTTGACATTGGAAACAAGAAATCATCATGCTTAGAATCTGTCAGCTGAAAACACGACAAGAGATGGAAATTAATATCTTTATTAATTTTTTTATTGATTAATTAATCAATTTGTATTTTTATATATTAATTAATTTATTATCTATTTGTATTTTTGTATTTGTATTTTTAACTATATATCTACTATTTGGGTTCTCAATAAGATTTCCTTTTTTTTTTTTTTCCTAATAGAGCAGTGGAAGAGTTGAATTGTAAAGCGTTGGTTAGACAAAAGAGACATTAAATGCTGACGATATCAAGAAAAGGAAAAGATTGGAATAATAACAGACCGGTTTTTCTGATATCCATATTTGTTGCTTTTGCTGGAAGTCAATCATTTCTTTCAATTTACGATACCAACTATCACTGCTATTATGGATAATTGTACCTGTTGGAATACAATTAATAGTTACTTAGCAAAATTAAAGGAGTAATTCAATGAAATAGATAGGATTACAAGTGTCAGCATCATGATCATATAAGTGAACGAGGGAGCAACTTCTCTACATAGTTGCTTGTCCTGTTAGAAATAGCAGTCAAAACTTTCTCAAATCAAACCTTGCCATCTTAAAAGAAAAAAAACCATATTAGATAATATGGAATAGGTGCACACTTAGATAATATGGACTAGGTGCAATACTTCTCTGGCATACAAGCCAACATAGTATATAGCGTAAATGTTCAAACATCACTATCTTTTCAAATCCTGTTGCATTTCACTCAGAACTTTTCATCCTTCAAAGTTCTCTCGGTATATCAGTCAAGTTACCTTTATTGGCTGTAAATTTTGGTCTGAAAAATTCAATTTCTATGCCAGGAATTACAGTTAGAACCTTTTTTTGGACCAAGAAATGGGTTATCTATAAAAATGTCAAGTGCCGAAGACAGTGAGTAGAGAAAGGAGAAACACTGGCATCCCATGATTTTACCACAAAACAAAATAAAAGTGAATATAAATGTGTCTGTGCATTTCAAAGAGCTAAAATTAGTCTTCCATGATTTAATCATATCATTCTTAACATATGACACCAGATCAAGTCACATGAGAATTAAGGACAAACTTGTAATCACAGAACTGATTTACTGTAATATAGAGAACTAACGAGAGTCACTTAATTTGCCTGTAATTGCAACCAAATCTTGCTCACATCACACCACACCACCTGTGCCTATGTAGAAGTTCTTTGGAGAATTGTTGTTGCTCTTGGGTGCTAAAGTAAACCCAGTGTCCATTTTAATAGCACCATCAGATGACTCACAGGAGCATTTAAAATAGTCCACTTGTCTGAAATAATTTCTTTCTTTTCTCCAACAAATCTCAGAGGACCAGCCACTTTCACCACTGACAAAAGATCTCCTAAAATCCTTGTAACTATGATAAAACATTAATTACCTGTAAATAAATAACTGTAGAACTTTTCTAATTTCATCGATTCTTCGTAGAGCTTTTTCAAGTTCTTGCTTGAGTTTTTGGCCCACCGTGAACGAACATCTTTCATAGCAGCCTTCGTCTCTGATGCCACAAAAATTACCAAAGGGTAATATTGTGCAAAGTTGAGCTTTTCAACTGAATCAGGAGTAATATCCAACAGACAGTGTTTATTCTGGAGATGGTGAAAAAAAAAATCAATACAAGACAATAAAATCATAAACACACAGGCATACAGTAGTCACACACATAAATTAACAGACATATGTTCACATACATGCTCATTCCCACAGACACATTCCCTCCTGTAGCTCTGCACTTTCAAATCCCTTTCCTGAAAAGCAGATAAGGGTAAGGGACAGGAAAAGCATCCAACTATAAAATACTGCCTCAGATAAGCATCGGTCCAACCTATGCCGGCATAGAAAACAGGCATAAAGCAAGCAAATGAATACGTATGCATTTATACATGTATGTGTGTGTGTGTGTGTGTGTGTGTATGTACATATATACATAAATATGTCTTTAAATGCATATATGCTTTATTTTAAAGTAGAGTGAGGTTCATAAGATAGAGTGAACACATTCTTGGATGATTGATATATATATATATATATATATAGTGGTTGGCATTAGGAAGGGCATCCAGCTGTAGAAACTCTGCCAAATCAGATTGGAGCTTGGTGTAGCCATCTGGTTTCACCAGTCCTCAGCCAAATCGTCCAACTCATGCTAGCATGGAAAGCGGACGTTAAACGATGATGATGATGATATATATATATTGGGGGACTTAATGACATTTAGTCCTGAACTTTTTTCAGATGGTCTGGGTGTTAATAAATTAAATATTTTCAAGAAATTAAAAATTCCTTACCTGAGTCATAACACCATTAATAGCACTAAGTTTCACAACACCTGTTCGGTTTTTCCTACCGTCATCTTCATGACCACTCTTCTCTGTTAACGAAAATAGGGAGCATATTGTCATCAGAGGGAACAAAATAATCTAGGGACACAAAAGTGCATGCGCACACATGCACAGACACACACGATGATGATTGATCCTGCATTAGTTTTGATAATGTTGGTGGCAGATATGTATATCATTAATGATTCTCAGACTGAATCAGTGTAACAATACTGTATTGGTAAAATCCAACCAATGAGCATCCATACAATTTCCATCTATCCATCTTCTCCCACAATTCCTGGGAGAAATAACCATTATTGGCCATTTCAGCTGGATTCCCAAGCATGACCAATGACCAAATGAGACCATGGATATTATCCAATCATCTTGCAATTGTTTCCAGTGGCATTCTAATCACATATCCATGGTACCTGAGCTGTGACCTCTCAATGCAGAGAAGTGATTTGACCTGGAGAGATACCCATCACATCACTTGACAACCATTGTTGGTTTGTTTATGTCCCAGTAACTCAGCAGTTAGGCAAAAGAGCCTGATAGCATAAACTTAAAAGATTAGTACTGGGAGTGGGGGGGGGGGATCTTTTCAACTGAGCACTTCAAGGTGGTGCCCCAGCATGGCCAAATGACAGAAGCAAGTAAAAAGAAAAAAAAAAAGATTTAAGAAGTAAAAGCTTTTATCTTTGTGGGTGGCCCTTTCAGAAATATTTTGTAACCAAGAATGCTAATTGCTTCCCTACATAGTTGTTCAGTGAAAAGCTAAACCCTTTTAGTGTACCAACCTAAGACCACCTCTGTGCTATGATGGAAAAATTTCATTTTAAAGTGTTGAAATTTAAATTAAATCAATCTAAGGCAATAACATTTTGTTATTACCCAGACACTAAATGAATAATTAAAAAATAAAGTTATTTGTTTTGTTAAATTTCTCTAAATTCTTTATAATTTCTAGAATTAATTGGAATACGGGCAGTGTATTTTATTAGAAATCTGATCAAGAAAAGGTTAAAGAGTATACAAAAAGGCAAGAAATTTCAGACAAACATACGAGGAGAATCAAACTTCTCGGGTAAGTCTTGAAGAAGGCGGTCTTTGGCAATATCAGCGACTGCACCAAAAATAACCACTGGACGTACATAACCCACTGCAAAATAGAAAGAGAAATTTTCTGGTGAGTATTTATTTAAACTGGCATAGAGAAATTAATGTTTGTGAGTTGATAGTGTGAGAAACAGAAATGTAAATATACTTTCATTTTCTAAGCACACCGCAAAAAAAAAAAAAAAAGAAAAGGAAAAAGCCATTACAAAATAGTAAATAAGATTTCATTTAAAATAAATGAAAAATAACTAAAGTGCAAAAAATAAAAGAATTTCACATAATTTTTTGTAAATTTAAATTAAAGTTTGAGATTCCAAGTGTAAAAGTTCAAGAGAGAAAAAAAATAATATAATTCAGTAAAATTCTGAATTGTTAAAATGTCTGAAAGAAAGAAAAAAAAAATGGAAATTTAAAATAAATAAAAGAAACAAAGAGCTAAAACAGAACGAGGAGAAATTTGACGATCAACAAAGGAAACAAATGAGATTCTTTAATTATTTTGTTTAATGAATTTATAATTAATATTATAAATTCGCTAAATACCAAACAAAAGAAATTATGAAATTCTGTGAAATATTGAGGTTGAGTGTCATGGGACAAAAAAGAGCGAAACTCCTATTGAAAAACATAACGAAAACATCATGGATTCATTTCTCAAGTGCAACGGTTTCACCTTTTGTTTGATAGGGAAAAGATATGAGCGTAATTGAGCGAGGACACTTGACAAGAGATATAAGGAGTTTCATGTGATGAGACAAGGGAACTTGACATGATAATAAAGGAATTTTAGGAAATAATAAAGGAGTTTTATGAGACATGGTGAACTGCAGGAGCCAAAGTGGGTGTTTTATGGATCAAAGAGGGATCCTTTGTTTAGTTCCTAGAACTGAGAGAAATAGTTCTTTTATTTTTTATTCATTTCAGTCATTAGACTGTGGTCGTGCTGCACCTTTAAAAATTTTAGTTGAATATATTGACCCCAGTGCTTTATCTTTCAAGCCTGGTACTTAGGGGACATAAACACACCAACACCAATAATCAAGTGGTGGTGGTGGAACAAATGCAGACACAAAGACACACACAATGGGCTTCTCTCAGTTTCTTTCTACCAAATCTACTCACAATGCTTTGGTTGGCTTGAGGCCATGGAAGAAGACACTTGCCCTAGGTGCGGCACAGTGAGAATGAACCTGGAACCATGAGGTTGGGAAGCAAGCTTCTTATTTCTTTATTGCCCACAAGAGGCTAAACATAGAGGGTACACAAAAGGACAGACAAAGGGATTAAGTTGATTACATCGAACCCAGTGCGTAACTGGTACTTAATTTATCGACCCTGAAAGGATGAAAGGCAAAGTCGACCTCGGCGAAATTTGAACTCAGAACGTAACGGCAGACAAAATACCACTAAGCAATTTTCCCAGCATGCTAACATTTCTGCCAGCTCGCCACCTTACCACACAGCTTTACCTGAGTCAAATTTTCTTCTTATCACACACTACTACTGTCACTTCTTATGTGCCAATAGTCAGTTAATGACGGCTCAAGACTGACCTGCTGGCTGCAGATTATTATAGTGTATTTAAATATGTTGAATCATGGTAGAGGGGCAGTGAAGAGTAATAATGAAAGAAAAGGAGTGATAGTTAAAAAAAAAAACAAGTTTGAGAACCACTATATCATCACTCAACCTACTTGAAGTGGCAGCCAAGTCTACCTCAAATCACATCAAAATGAAGCAGCTTTAATTTGGTTGCATAACTTGTCAGAATAACAGCCAAATCTCCCCAAATATAAAGCTTCTTGATCACACAGCTACTAAAAATAAGTCAAATCTCCCTCAAACCCTATACCCATTGTCTTAACCCTTTAATTGCATAATTAAATATCATGTTTATTTCAATAATGATGTTAAATATCTGCCAAAAAATAGAATTGATATTTTACTGCAAGTCAATATACTTGGCATATCTCAATAAAAACTAGTTTCAAACATGACATTCCTCAACAAATGATAGATTGGTATGTAAAACTATTTTCTGCAGCAGAAGGGTTAAACAGGAAAGACCAGAATACAATGCATAATACAGTTCTAGATACTCCTAAAACATGAAGATCAAAGCTGGACTACCTTTGGACATAAATCTCCTCTATTGCGTTCAAAGACTGGTTTGGGTTAGAGACACTTTGGAGATAATATAGTTCTATATACACTAAATCAAAGGTAAAAAAAAAAAAAAAAGCAAAAAAAGAAGAGAAAATCTAATGATGATTGCAGCTGTAACACATTAGATCATACGTTGTTAGATCAATCTTAACGCTGACCTGGGGCTAAACAGCAGCAGCAGCAGCAGCGGCAACAACAAAAACAAAATCGATATTAAACACGCAATCATTGTCCTACCAATCTCTCTTCACGCTGACTAAATAGTATCCATTATTATCGCCTG
Organism: Octopus bimaculoides; assembly: GCF_046866305.1. Classification (NCBI taxonomy): domain Eukaryota; kingdom Metazoa; phylum Mollusca; class Cephalopoda; order Octopoda; family Octopodidae; genus Octopus; species Octopus bimaculoides. The sequence continues at coordinate 33,534,771 of NC_142950.1, read as the reverse complement.
ATTTGTGCTTCTCGTAAAAACATACACCCCACTCCACTCCCTGTCCCTTGAGACATTTTCTACAGAAATCTCATATTTTCCTTTAATAAGATCATAAAAATGAGTAACAGAACCGATTACTTTCACTTTCGTACGACAAGCTTCCTAATTGTATAACCAAAAAATAAAAGAAAGAAAAAAAGATATTAAGATGCTATCTAATTTGTACAAGTTATGATAAAGGTATTTAAGATCTAGAAATCAAATAAGCCACTAATCTAATAACAGAAAATAATGAATAGCAATCGCATTTTCTTTTTTTTAAATCATATTGAGATAAAATAGTAAAAAAAAAACCTTTTTTTTAAAATCTAATAAATATAAATTTTTCCATAATTCAATTTATTGTCATATTTTGACAAAGCTGGAAAAGGTTGTGTGGATAGCCATAGTAAGTTTTCCAAGGCTGGTGAGATTGATGTAAGTTAACGGTCCTGCTGAACAGGTGCAAGATGACAGCTGCAGAGAAAGAGAGAGAATTCCAGAGGATTGATATTCTGGGGAATAACAACAGAGAGCACAGAGCTAAGTGCAGAACTTCAAGATGGATAAAGTATGGTGGCATACAGGTGATACTAGGGATTGAAATGGATTGACTGAGAATGTTTGAGGAGAGACGGTTGAAAATAACAGATAAATTTAAATAAAAGATGTTAGGAAATATGAAAACTCAAACTGACCATCAGTCAAAATCACACGTTCATAAGCAGGAAACTTGGTGCTGTGATTAACTGCAAGTAGAAATAGTTCAAGTAAAAAACAAAAAAAAAGGTTTTCAAAAAGATCTCATGTTTGAATATGTTTTTTTTTTCCCAGGGATATAAAAGGTAAATATGAAAAATATGAAATGAATATAAAATAACAAAAACAAAACAAATAGATATATTAGATCCTATTTTATATGAGTTGCATGTATGTATGTATGTATGCATGTATGTATAATAATAATAATAATAATAATAATAATAATAATGCGCCTTGGGCATACCCAAGCACATACCCAAGGCGCACAGAGCTGCGCTCAGTAGTGAAGTGAAAGCACGTTATAAAAATAAAACTACTGAACAATAATAATAATAAATGAATAAATAAAGGAACTGAAAATTATTCAAGAATGATCCCTGGTTTACCATCCATGCAGGAAGTGCAAAAGATTGTCTTAACTGGTACCTCTCACATACTGAGAAGAGCATTGTTGCTGTGAATTTTCTTTCCCTTCCCCCCCTTTATTTTCTTTGTTTACTTCTTTTTATTATTTTTTTTCTTCTCTCTGTCTTTCTTCTTTTTCTCTATCACATGACTGTAATTGAACAATCTGGTGTGGCTCGCCAGCCAGGCCAATTAAAGAACTTTACAAAGTGAAAGTCATCCACAACACCAAAAGCAAGTGACCTCTCCAAGCTGTTGCTCTCCGACCTACAAGCACATGCTTGGAGTAATTCCACCTACTCTGACCATTTTCACCACAGACTTTTGACAAATTTATTGGAAGAAAGTTGCATCATTTCCAGCTTCACCTTCCTTTTGAAGTGGAACTTTAAAAAAGTTGGTGAGGACATGATTGAAAATACTGATGGTTTAAAATTTTAGCGGAGGGGGTTAAGTCGATTACTTATTTTATTGATCCTAAAAGGTTGACTGACAAAGACGACCTTGGTGGAATTTGAACTCCGAATGTAAAGAACTGGAAGAAATGCAGCTAGCATTTTGTCTGTCATGCTAACAATTCTGCCAGCTTATGACCTTGTGGTTGAAAATAAAAATAAAAATAATTGCTTCTGATTTAAGCACAAAGCCAGCAATTGTGGACCCTAGAACTTAACTGATACTTTTTATTGACCCTGGAGAGATGAAAAATAAGGTAGACCCTGGTTGGATTTGAACTCAGAATGCAAAGAATTGGAAGAAATATCACAAGGCATTTTTCCAATGTTCTAGTGACTCGGTTAATCCACTGCAATGATGATGACGATGACAATGATGATGATGTTAATAATAACACACTACAGCTGCCCTTCCCTTCAGACTAGTTTTGAAATCACAATGGATGGTTCCATTTGCTTATCAATATAGATCTTTATGAATGGAGAGTACTGACTACTGAGATATGATAAAGTGGTTGTTAATAATAGTAATTTCAATAATTAGAAAGAATATGAAGAGTTTATTATCTGCAGAAAAGATTTGATTTTGGGAAATCAAAACAAAAATATATAAAAAAAAACTAAACAAAATGAAATAATGTTTTCAGGTTTGCATATATAATTAATTTTTACATATATAATTAATTCTTGCATATATAATTAATTTTTAGTAAAAGAATGCAGTTTCAGAAGCCTTTGAAAATAATACATACAAAATAAGTGTCAAAACAAAAATAAACCTTTACAAAAGAATGAGAGATGCTTCAAGAAAATTACTATACGTTCGTCAGAGTTAATGGTGCCTGTTTAATCAAGTTGGCAATTATCCAAGTGAATGTTAAATTATCAGCTTGGTTTTCCATAAAATAGACAATCTTGCTCACATTGGTAATATCATATTGGGTGATATATTGTGTAGGATAAGATTATTATCCCAAACACTTCAATAGCAATTTGATAAAACCATGCAACACATACAGAGAAGAGAAACTACATGTAACACTCACACATGCATGTACAAACCTCATGCAAATTATACAATGGAAGATATTTGCTTTGAACGCATTATTTACAGCAATTATAAAGGGGGAAGAAACAGTTGATTGTTAAGTGTCTTTGCCAGGGACACAAAACTAGTTCATATGGACCCCCTCCTCCCAACCTCTCACTCTCTTAAAACTTTATAATGCCTAAATTATCAATATGCAGAAAAAAAAGAAATTATTTATTGGTGTATTTTTTTGTAGCTAATTTAAAGGCAAGGAGCATGTTTGATGTGAATTATATTTCTTATACACACACACACACACACACACATGCATGATTTATTTGATTTTAAACAACCTAAGTGACTCAAGACCCTTCAGTTGCTTATGAGACTTCAGAACTAATAAATAATATTTATATATGTATATATATATGTGCATGTGTATATATGTATGTATGTATATATTCATTCTGCTTTATGTATTAAATTCTCTTTTGTTTGTAAAATCTATCTATCTATATACACACACACACACACACATACACACACACATATATATATATATACATACATACATATATATATATATATATATATATATATATATATATATATGCATACACACACACTTATATGAATATATATATATATATATATGCACACATGTATACATACAGTATGTGTATGCATACATACACACATATACAAATATACATACATACATACACATCACACATTAAGAATACTTAGAGCTTAACCAAGCTTTTAATTTTGTCATTTTCTTCTTGTGAGACTCTATTATTTGAAGTGTCAGGAATTATTAATAATAAGCATTATATAGTTAAGATATATATATTTACTATTACATCTGCCAGTTGACATGACATTAATTGCTGAACAGATGCACTCAGACGAATACCTTTCATAATCACATCAAGTTGGAATGTGCTTCTTTGTACCAAATTTCCAATCATAAACCAGTATTCTTGTAGTGACCATCCTGCATCTGTTTTCCATCTGTCTTTCCCATTTCTTGTACTTTCTTGATTTGCATGTTACTGGTGCCAGTGATGCACAAAAAAGCACCCAATACACACTATTTAGTGGTTGGCATCAAGAAGGGCACCCAGTAGTAGAAACCATGCCAAAGCTGACATGGAGCATGATGCAGTCCTGTGGCTCACAACATCTGATCAAACCATCCAACCCGTGCCAGCTTGGAAAAAGGGATGTAAAATGATAATGATGATGATGATGATGATGATGACCATTATATAAAGGGCTCTTTGAAGGAGATTTGGTAGCTAATCTTAGCAATGAAGACACCTCAACATGGTCATCTTAGCACAGTGACCATGTAGAAGGTTCTTTGTTAGTTTACTTAGTACATGTCTAAATTGCTACACTACACTCTACATGATTAATCTCTGTATGTAATGTATGGCAATAAGCAAGGCAGAGACATTGTATATCTGGAATAATATGTCAGTCAGTTACATCTAAGTCATTTGGTCCATTATTCACATGCCACAGGTCTGCTCCATCAGAGCTGATCTGGAGGTTACAAAACAGTAGTTATAGTAATTTAAGTATCCAATCATGCCTGGTAAGAATCAATAAAATGTAGCAGACTTCGAGAAAGATAAATATAATCTAAGAATTGTATTTTAATTTTTTTAAATGGCCCCAAAACAATCAAACAAATTTACATAAAAGAAAAAAAAATTAGTAACTGAAGAAATATTTCAAACAAAATGATTTTATAAGACAACAAAAAGCTTTTAACACTTTAGCATTTAAACCATCCATATCTGGATCAAATAGTCTACCTGTTTTATGTACAAACTGACCAGATCTGGCCTTTTACACCTACCCTACAATGTCATTCTAAAAATAAACAATCACATCATCAAAATTTTGAAGCTATGAGATAATACCTGATTAATTAAAAACAATGTGAATTAAACTAAGCATTACATTTGACAGAGTAATTTGAATGCTAAAAGGTTAAATGTCTTTTTCCATTCATTAGAACTTATTTACTTATATCTAAATATTGCATATTTGAATGAGTCTATATGTGGCAGGGGGACATGAGCAGCAAGATTTTGAGCAAAGGGACTTTTCTTTCTGAAAAAGAGGGTAGAATGAATATATATCGTTTCTTCTCTCTGAAGAATTTACCTAAAGTACATTTGCTGACCAAAGACTACTGCTAGTTTCCTTGGACACTGGCTTCTTTTGATTTGCTGTATCTAAATCGATAGGTGCAGGTGTGTCTGTATATGTAACAAGTTTGCTTCCCAGGGATTTATGTTCAGTCCCACTGTGTGACACTTTCATCTTTTCAAGAATAAACAGTATGATTTATCTTTCTATCTTTTACTTGTTCCAGGTATTGGACCGTGGCCATGCTGGGGCCTTGAAAGGTTCAGTTGAACAAATTGATCCCAGTACTTTTCCTATAGGTCTCTTTTACCTGTCCACTAAGTTATGGGGATATAAACAAACCAATACTGGTTACCAAGCAGTAGTCGGGGATAAACACAAAAATACATACACACATGTATATATGATAGGCTTCTTTCAGTTTTCATTTACTAAATCCACTGACAAGGCTTTGGTTGGCCTGAGGCTATAGTAGGAGACACTTGCCCAAGGACTGAACCTGGAACATATGGTTGGGAAGCAAACTTCTCACCACACAGCCACACCTGTATCTATTCAAGGTAAGTCTAGTCTCTATTTCTAGTGACTCAAGCAACAGTGCAAAGGCCCCCGCTTTAATGTGGGTGCTGTCATTGACTAGAATCAGTTTTGTCCTGCTACAACAGGAGTACAAGGAAAGAAGCTCTAGCCATGACCTCCACATTGCTTCAATTTTTGTTTTGTTTTTCAGACATACTACATCAGCATCTATATCCAATCCATCCTTTTTTTTAAAAGACAGTATGGTGTGATTTAATAAAAATTTAACCACTGTGTCTAGCATGTAAAATAATCATGTGAAAACATTCTTCACTGCTTTATGATAATTGTCTAATGGTTACACCATAAGGTGTTAATGTCCCAGTAGCAATGTTCTACAATGTTTCTTGTCATCATTATTTGGAAAATTCTATAACCTATTTAGACATATACTGAACAAAAAAAAAAAAAATTAAAAAAAAACGTAATAAGAAATATTGTAGATAGAAATATTGAGAAGGAAAAATAAAAAAAACACCTTAACTCTGTTCTTTATTAAAATGAGGCAACACGGGAGTTTCTACGTGAAAACAATCACAATATAACAGCATGCTATTGATGAAAATAACTACAAATATTGCAAATAACAGAGAACAAGTGTTATGAGAAAATCTAACTTCAACAATGGAATATATAAACATTTGTTCTATTAGCTCTTTTGTTTCTCACCTATGTTTCAGTGATATAGTATTGGAAACACTGTAGAATATAAACACACATACACACAAGTGCATAGATGTGTGGCTGTGAATATATATATATACACACACACACCTATATATTGATATACCGATACATTAGTATATATATATTTAGGTAAATACTAATAAATATATATTGAGAGGGGTGGAGAGGTATATATTAGTGTGTGTATATATACACATATATATATGGGTGTATATTTATGTGTGTGTGTATATATATATATATATGGGTGTATATTTATGTGTGTGTTTATATACATATATACATCTATATATATAATTAAAAAGTTTTCTGGCTACAGACTTTCTTAGAATCCAGATAACTCAAAGAGCATGAAATAAAATACAAACTGAAAAGATTGTTGTTAAATACCACTGTGCACAAAGAAATTAATTTCAACGTATGAACTAAAATGAAGTCATGAGGAATACTGTGAAATCGTATAAGCAAATCTCTTTGCGTACAAAGAATAACTAACCATCTTAAAGTATGGCAAAAAAAAGAAAATCGTCTGACAGACTGAACACGAACAGCACAGAAGTGGGAATGTCAAGAGAGACTTTTATCAATAAAAAGAACCGTATAAAACTAGCTTTGTAAAACAGATAAAAAAAAACAACAATAAAAGAATTACAAATGTTGTAAAAGAAATCAGAAGCTTTCTAAGTACAACAAAGTGAAGAAACCAGTATGTAACTTTATATTTAAAAATTTTTCTTGTACTGATTTCAGTCATTGGATTGCAGCCATGTTGGGAGTTCCACCTTCATTGGCTTTTACGGATAATATCAACTCACATCCCAGTATTTTGTCTGGTATTTATTTTATCAAGTAAGGAAAAGTTAGCTGGGAAAAAGAGACGTTACCATAATGGACTGAAATATAACAAAATATTTTCATTGATTGTATGTATATAGGAGCACAGTAAAAAAAAAAAAAATATATATATATATATTTGTTCATAGAAAAACATGTAATCATTACCAATATAGCAAGAGATTTCACCGCAAAAAGTCTAAAGTAGACTCCTTAAGGATTTAAAACTTTGTGTATATATATATATATATATATATATATATATATATACACATATATTCTACAGAAAATTATATTTTTTTATAGATAAACATCTTAACATTGTAAGAAACAGTAGATACGTCTTTAAAAGTCTAAATTTTTATGGCAGTCAAACAAGAGGTATAAAAGCTAGCAGGGCTGATGTGGGTGCAGAACAATAGTGCATGTGAGTATTATGTTATCTCTCTCTCCGAGAAGTGGGACAGTCCACTGAAATAAAGTGCTAAAACTGATACTGAAGCTTGATGTGGCTTTGTGGTCCACCAGAACCTGTCAGCCCATCCAACATGGAAAATGGATGTTAAATGATGATGATGATGACAATAATGATGATGAAGATGATGATGAGGAGGAGGAATAAATTTCATAGAAAACTTAATTTTCATTATTGAGTAAAAAATCCAAACTGTTTTCTTAGCAGGCAAGTAAATGGTTGCAGACTTGTTTAAGTTTTATTAAACCTCATGAGTAAAGCATAGTCTTTTCAAGAAAGAGTTACGGATTGTTTTCCTTCTAAGCATGAATAAATTTTCTGTGAAAAGAATTTCTCATTTCTTAAAATTATCATTTTTTTTTTTTTTCTTTGAGAGCTGCTAACAATTGTTTTATACATACACCATACTAAAATTAGAATTACATAATAGTAGCAGTGCTATAGTAAAAACTTTATCTATATAACATACTTAACATAAGTGTATGTCTGAAAAACCAGAAGCTGTAGGTCTTTGTTTGGGGAAAAAAAAATACCCTTTGTAGACATATTGTGTAGAAAAACACTAGCTAGGCAAAACAAAATCACTCCGGAAATGACCGCAAGAGCAACAAATACAAATTTCATTGTTGTTGTGGCTTCTGAATGTCACAAACTCATGTAACTTCCAAAACAAGATCGAATCAGTTAATCTGAAGTTTTTAGAAATATTATATAAACTATACACAGGTTTTCAATGACACTGCATAAGGAAAATAAAATTCAAACAATGCACTAGAAGCAGCTTTAGAGTAAAAACTTTATGAATATAACTTACTTAATGTATACGCATCGTTGGAAAGCCAGAAGCTGCAGTTTTCCGTCTGGGAAAAATCCCTTTTGTGTTAAAGAGCACAATATACTTCAGAACTAAGCAAAATGAAATTGCCCTTGAAGCAATTATATGGTACATCACCACCTACATTGAATTATATAAATTCAAACCAACAGTCCATTTGAGTTGTTCCTCTTAGCTCATGTTTCGCAACTATACAATTTACCACTGGCCAAAACTGTCAGTAAATGTGTTTCCATTTGCTTTGCGAAAATCTAACGTTTGCTGATTGAGTAGGTTTGAAAAGACCATTCTTGCTTTGCTGAAGAGGTCTAATAAGACTGAAACATACCCATAGCTGTTATCCTGTCAATTAACAAAGACTACATTTTCCCATTAAGTATAGATTTTCTCTGAAAGTAATTCTTATTTCTTGAAATTATCTCTCCTTTATTTTGTGAGTTGCTGACAACTACAGCTAGGTTTTTGTTTCTCCAACTAAGAGGTAAATTCCAATTCATTGACAAGTGTTTCATGTATGTCATTCAGTGCATCTCCACCTACCTGAATTAGGTTGGGTTTGAAGAGTACATCAGTCGTAAGTACAAGGACACACAAGTCTTAATTAGAAAAGAATGTGTGTATTAACTATAAGAGTGTGAGCATGTGTTTGTGTGTGTGTGTGTATGTTAACCAGAAGAGCACGTGTGTTAACTGTGTGTGTGTGTTTTAAGCAGAAGAATGTATGTATGTGTGTGTGTGTGTGTGTGTGTGTGTGTGTGTGTGTGTGTGTGTGTGTGTCTGTGTGTGTTAACTAAAAGAGCGGTTGAGTGTGTTAACTGGAAAAGTATGTGCATGTGTGTGTTAACTAAGAGAATGAATAAGTTTCATACATTACATATGTACAAAATTAGTTTTAACTAGAGACCACTTCAATAAAAATAAGAAACTGTATTAACAAAAAAAAGAAAAAGAAAAAGATAGGAATATTGATTTTTGAGATAATAAAATATTTCAAATTGATAGAAAGTAAAAAAAAAAAAAAATGCTTTCTCATGTGCAGACAGTAAGCTTTTTGCTCGGTTTTGATATAGACTAAGAATTATATTTAACAGAGACTTATCAAAGAGCAGATCAAAGAGGAAAAGCAGTAATTAATCCCTCTCGTTACAAACCCACCTAACAACATACTGTACTAAATTGTTCTTATTTAAAAGTAAATCTCAATAAAAATCTCATTGCAACACGAGTGATATGAATGGTAACATGAAATTCCAGATGGTCAATGCCAATGTAATATAACACATACATACACACACACGTGTGTGTGTGTGTGTTCATTTATGAATTAGAAGCAGCACTAGTGTTGTAAACATTATCAACTGCACATATACACAATATATGTGTCTTGCTTGTTCACAGGCATGCTGTGGTTCAGCATGGTGGGGATGACTCCACAAAAATGCTGGCTGCTGAAACACTTGAAACTCATAGACAGGTGAGGCAATTCTCTCCAAGCCACAAAAATGGGGAAATACCAGTGTCCATCATTCCTGAATGGGATTAGGAGGTGAGTAGTCATGCTTGTCCAGCGTTTTGGGGAAGTCATCTCTACTGTGCTGAACCACAGATGGAAACTGAAAGAAGCACATTGCATATATATATATATATATATATATATATATATATATATATATATATATCTGTGTGTATGTGTGTGTCTTTCTGCCTGTGTTTATGTCCCCATAACTTAGCAGTTTGGGAAAATAGATCGATAGAATAAGAACCAGGCTTTAAAAATAATTACTCGAAATGATTTGTTTGACTGAATCCTTCAAGATGGTGATCTAGCATGGCTGCAGTCCAGTGACTGAAACAAGATAGCAGTGTAAAATGGTCATCACTGAATTTTGATTCAGTTGTAAAATGTAACTTGAAAAACAATCTTCAGAAAATAATATATACAAATAATAGAGAAATTTATCTAGAAAATAAGGAAAAACAGATAATTATAGGAGCTTTCAATCCAACGCTTTTAATAGCAACACACCTGAGACAGCCTCTGGTTCTATGAGACAAAAACCTCTCATTTTAATGTGTTTACATTCAAATTATAACATTCCATCTTAATTTTATTTAAGACTCCTTTTGTTGTATTCAAAATACCAACAAAATAGTGACAAAGCATTATTTTATTGAATTTCTTCAGATTATTGGTTATTTTTAGAATTAAATTGAAACATATGGAGAACTGTATTTCATTAAAAATATAGTTACAAAAGGGGGTTAAAATTTACATGCTACCAAGATCTGTCAGGTTAACAATACAAAATTTGCTGTTTTAAAATATAAACATCAACCCTTTAAGCAATCAGACTATTCTGTCAAATGTAATGCTTCTTTATTCACGTTGTTTTGAATTAATCATGCTGCATTACTTCATAGCTTCAAGATGTGATTGTTTATTTTAAGGATGACATTGTAGGGGAGGTGTGAGAAGTGGTATCTGGCTGGTTTGAACATAAAACACAGGTAGAATGTTTGGGCTGGATATGGCAGTTTAAATGCTAAACTGGTTAAAATAGTAATATTGAAATAGAAATAGTAAATATCGAAAAAAAAGCCAAACAGAAAATAACAAGAAAACATTTTTAAAAAATGTCATTGCTCATCTGAAATATCATACATATATAGCATTCTGTTTTTTTTTTCTTCTATTTTTGCTTGTTTTATTTTTCTTTGAATGAAAGCAACAAGAGCAACAACACTAAATAATGCAGATTCGCATAAAACATGAACATTAACTACACAATTAATTGGCACATACAACACACAAACGAACTGAAAGTCTCATGTTAGACACATTCAGGTGCAAAACAATTTCAAAAGAAACTAGACAGTTTAAATACAGTGTCAGACACTTACCAGCTTCATTGGCTACAAGTATAGAAATAATTGCAACAATAGAACATAACAAGATGAAGAAGATATAAACAAGTTTTAGGTCAAAGAGAAAATAAGCACTCGTTCTTTAGAACTTTCAAAACATTCAAATTATCACAAAATTACACTCTTTCTCAAAAAAAAGTTTAAAAAAAACAAAAAAACAACATAGGTTTACATTTTATCAGAGATTACATTGTACGCAGGTAAATGTGATAATGTATTTCATTTTTGTTTGATTAATGGTGTTACCAACTCACTGAAGTATTTTGTAAGTGGCTGAGTATTCCATGGGAACTTATCTATTCCACTTAAAATAATCTTCAGATAAAATCATAAAGCACCCACTACACTCTTGGAGTGGTTGGCGTTAGGAAGGGCATCCAGCTGTAGAAACTCTGCCAAATCAGATTGGAGCCTGGTATAGCCATCTGGTTCACCAGTCCTCAGTCAAATCGTCCAACCCATGCTAGCATGGAAAGCGGACGTTAAACGATGATGATGATGATGATGATACATATATAGTTTACTGTTCTAGTATAGGTTGGATCAACAAAAGAAAAAAAAGGTACTCCACCTAGTGAGAAATAAATATCACTTAATCTAGCAGTCGTAGACATCCGTTGGTCTTGAGAGGCCATGGATCTGCACCTGAAGAAATTGTAACATTTAATCTAGACAGTCTTGTGTGTGGATTTGGTAGATAGAAACTGAAAGAAGCCTTGACATTGTATGATAGTTATGAGTGTCAGCACCATGCAAGTGATGCCTTTTGTTTCCAATCCTCCATGAAAACATGTCTTGTCATAGGAAAATATTTCATTACTTGGAAATAGGTGAGGGTTGGCAACAGGAAGGGCATCCAGCCACAGAAAACCCTACCTCAACAAATTCTGCTCAACCCATGTGAGCATGGAAAAATGGACATTAAAAAAAATGATGAAATAAATTTCATTCAACATATTTTTATCAAGGCGCCTGATATCATATCTAAGTATTTACAAAATTAAAAATTCCTTACTTTTCTTGGTACAGCAGTGGTTTCACAGATTCGTATTCAAATACAATTCATTCCTGATGTTAAAATGGTTCCCTATTGCCATTGTTATCTCCTGTACTTATGTAAATATTCAATTAATATCAATAAATGACAAACATTGTTTTTTGCCTTATCACATAATTATTTCTAATTAACTTTATTTAAATGCTCATTACATCAAATATGCTATCACTTTTATTTGAATATAATGCAATCTCCAATAAAATATGAACCCCAATTTTCCTCGTTAAAAATCAATAATATATATATATTTTTTCTTTTGGATAATGTGACCCCAAAGAACAACTGTAATTACTTATATTATTAAAAAAACAAAAGTTCCTCCATAGTAAAATACACTTACAACTTGTAGGGGTCCCAATCTCCTTTCACAATCTAGTGAACTTAACCAACCAACATATCCATACCTTGGTGCCACTTATATACACCTTCCTGTAACTTGAGTGTACTCCCTGCCATATCTTCACCATCTCTCTCACCCTCCTACTGATGTAGCCATGTATCTGTCCCTCTACTAATACTCTAATCTTACATCTGGCACAAAGCCACTTTCCACACTACTATTCCCCAACTCAGTTGAGGGTTTTCACCTTGTAAATTATTTTGTGACCGCACTACTGCTGGTGCCACATAAAAAAAACACCCTGTACGATTTGAATTCTAAACACAAAAGGATGGAATCAAAAAAACCACACCAGCTGTACAAAATATTTTGCCTGACACTCTACTGATTCAACCACACATTTGTTAACAACAAATTTATTACCGACTAATAAATAAATGAAAATAATAATAATAATTTAAAACCAAACAGAATAAAAAAAAAAAAACAGACAGTACTTCAAAGTGAACTTACAGAATATAACATCATCCCAGTGGTTTTGACCGAGTGTTTTAGCACGACGAGCAGATTTTCTTCGAAATAAACTTGTGCTTTTCTGTTTACTCAAAGCCAGTTCTTTATCACTGAGACTTTGCTGCTGGTTAAGGGCCATTTTTTCTGCTCTGTAATAAACAAAAAAAAAAAAATATATATATATATATATATTCATATTACCAAAACATAATGTAAGAGTTGTAAAAGTTATCAAAAATATATTTTATGTAGTGCAAACACTATCTGATATACAACTAAATATATATATATATATATATATATACATAGATATGTGTGTGTGTGTATATATATATATATATATATATATATATATATATATATATATTTATATATATATATATATATACACACACACACACAATGCACATATTGTGTTCTGTATCAAATAATGTTTACACTATGCAAAATATATTTTTAATATATTTTTCAGTTTTAACATTGAAGATGATACACACACACATTCACCATAATTATACTCTTATTGATCTCAGTTTGTTATTTAAAAATATAATATTTTAATGTTACCAAATAATAATCTCACTTATTCTTGTGTGTGTGTGTATACAAGTGCGTATGTGTTTATGTGTGGTCATTTATTCAAATCTGGTAGAGTAACTTCTGCTGATTAATGGTTATAAAAAAATTGAAAAATAATAACAGCACACACACACACACACATATATATATATATATACACACACACACACATACATACTCATGTTTTGAGTTTTATTTTCCTGTTTGCATCAACAAACCTATATATTTACAACAATCTGATGAAATGCACTCTGACCAATGGTGTATAACAACATCTGATAGTGGGGTTGATATAATGATACACACACACATGCACACGTGTGTGTGTGTTTATGTGTGTATATATATACATAAATATATGTATATATAAACGCATATAAACAAAAGTGCATTTTGTACCAAAAGCCAATAAGAAAGATTCTCTCATGTTATCTACCACAGTCAAGTTTGTTCTAACTGAGCATCCATATTCAACAGGGCATAAATACTACCTCTTGGTATTAATATGGCCTCTGTTGCCAATATATATATATATCTTATTAGAGGTATCTAAAACCGCATCATTTTAGGTTGTTTCACATGAAATGTCATATTTGAAAGGTAACAATAAAATGTTTCAGAAGTGTTAGAGAACTGATTTATTTAATCAAAATATGATCCATGTTCGTTTATGAAATTTACCCAACGTTTCCCTACGTCACATATTCCATCTTTCAAAAAATATTCATCTTTTGCTGTGATAAACTGTCCGAATACTTCAATTACCTCTTTTCTATTTAAGAATGTGTTATTGTTTATGAAAAGCTCAAAGTGCTTAAATAAGTGATGATCAGTAGAAGAAATATCAGGGTAATAGGGAGGATATTGCAAAATCTCATAATTCAGGCTTTGCAACTTTTGGACCATAGCTTGAGGAATATGAGGACATGTATTGTCGTGGAGCAAAATTGGGCCATTTCTATTCACTAGTTTGGGTTGCTTCTTTTTCAAATTCTCATGCATACAATCAATTTCCTGTCAATACAATGTTGCTGTTACTGTTTTTCCTTGTTGCAAAAATGAATAGCTCCCTTTGCAGACCACCATACAGTGACCACTAACTTTTTAGGGTACAGTGGTGGATTTGGGTAGTGTTTGGGTAGGTGACTCTCCTGCATCTAATCACTGCCCTGTTCTCTTGCTGTTGTCAAAGCGTATCCATTTCTTATCAAATCATTATTTGATGCAAATATGGTCTTTTTCCAGTTGAGAAAGCAATAAGGAGCACACTTTGAGGTATGTCTTTTTGAATCTTGTTCAGTTCATGTGGAATAAACCTATCCATTTTCTTGACTTTTCCAGTTTTTTTTTTACAGGTGTCCAAAAACAGTTGTGCGAGATGTTTGGAGTTCTGATGAAAGTTTTTGAACCGTTGTTCTCGGATTTTGGTCAACCAAAGCATTTAATCCATCATGCTGAATAACTGATTTTGGCCTACCCCTTGGTTTATTTTCAAAGCTATCATCTCCTGAACGAGAGCTTTGGAACCATCTCTGAACAGTTCTGACATCAACAAAACCATTACCAAAGGCCTGCTTGATATTCCGTAGAGCTTCTGCAGCAGAGTGACCCAGTTTGTACTCATATGAGAAAATCACTCAACATAGTTTGGTTATTATCATTTTTATGAGGTCTGTGGGTAGGAATTTTGCATACCAATATTGTTGAGAAAGAAAAAGAGTCAAAATTAAATGCAAGGTATACATAATTGAGTTTTTAAATGACTGAAATAACAACTAATTAAAAATGCGACATTTCATGTAAAACAACCTAATAGAAGAAGAAATGAGTGTGATGATATTTTAAACAAAAAAATTCTGTATTAAGAAAAGAAACTTACCGATTACTGTTTGGAATAATTCCCTTTTGTAATTCTTGGTTATTTTTACCAATTTTAATGGCAAGCCATGAACCACTAACTCCCCCGTACAAAGTGTCTTTGATACGTAAAACCTCTCCTCGTACAAAGGCAAGTTCAGAAGACTCTGTTTGTTCAAAGGTGTAATGGGCCCTAAAATACATAATTTAGAAAAACAGTCGCTGAAAAAGGTTGCGAATAGGAATTAAAGAACTGACAAACACACACACACATACAAAAACCCAAAATGATTGACTGTTCAGCCAACAAGTTAATCAAATGATCGATTGGTTTGTTGGATAGATATTTAATCAATTGACTAATAATAAAAGAGTGGAATTAAATAGGTGCATGTGTTATTAATATTGGTGAAATGACTCACCTTAGAAAGATAAAATATAGATTCCTAGCGTCTGTCCTACATGTATGTTTTGTAGTATTTAATGCATTTTTCATTTATGGAATAACTGAACGTCACACATCTCAACTTTTGTTACATATACACACACACACACACATATATGGACTTTTCCATTTTCTGTCTGCCAAATTTCACTTGCATAACATTGTTGACTATAACTTGTAGTGAGTAGAAGACACCAGCTGATGGCATCTACGCAGTGCCGATGAACTCTAAACCATGCGATTCCAAGGTGAACTTCTTAACCACAAAATCATGTGCATGTATGTGTGTGTATGTCTCTCTCTTTCTCTCTCTCTCTCTCTTTCTATACACACACACGCAGACATGCATATATATCAGCTCCTCTGTCTCATGCACATACGAAGTAATATATAATGCATACACACATACATATAAAATACACACATATACAAACACTCACACAATTATATATATACACTAACTATATATTTCTTTGGTTAACATATACACGCACACACATAGAACCTACTTGGAATACATTTAAATTTTTATGCCCTCTAATTAGCCGATGAGTTGCAAATTAAAACTAATGATCAACAGTGCAATAAACAGAAACCAAACTCTCAAAACCAATAAATAAATAAATATGTTGATAAATAAAATAAATAAATAAAAAATTGTCAATATAACCATGTGTATAATTAAAACATAAATTTGTCTGAAACTGTCTATTCCAGCCATGCCAGCATGGTTTAAAGAAAAACAACAGCAAAAACTTCCTAAAAACAACAACACAAGATGTGAACGTGTTAACATAAACAGTGAGAAAAAAAAAATTTAAATGGCTGCTAAAAGCCTGAATATCTTGAAATAAAAAACTCATAATGATAATGAAGGATTTGTAATGAGAGATTATACTGTGCTTTGATGGGAAAAACATAAAAGTGACTTACTTTACAAAGAATGAATCCCCAGCTTCATGACTCGCCATTATGTGGTCATATTCTTTGAAAAAAAAAAAGAAAAAAAATTGTTTTTTTTTTAAATATTTTTAATTGCTGACATCAAAAGAGATAAATTTTTCAGTGTTGCTGAAGCAACAAGCAATATTTATAAAAATTAGAATAAGCAATATATATATATATATATATATATATATATATATATATATATATATATATATATATATATATATATATACATACACACACACATATACATATGTGTGTTTGAGTGTATGTATGTATGTGTGTGTGTGTATGTATGTGTGTGTATGTATGTATGTGTGTGTATGTATATATATATATATATATATATATCGCTGAATCCCCTTTGAGAATTATTCGGTCTTAGTAGACACATGACATGTGATCTTCTTCTAGCACATTAGCGGTCCACGTAGTGGCCTCCGTTATATATATATTTTTATATATTCTTATATATATATATATATATATATATATATATATATATATATATATATATATATATATATATATATATATATAATGTGAATCTAAAGTTACTCACTAATACTACTCTGAGTTTCATAACTATCGCTGATCATGTAACTTATATCTGATAGCTAAGATGTGATATTTATAGCAAAATATGAGCTACTGAACAGAAAGGACTATCTAAATACACACACACACACACACACACTGACGAACAACATGTGTAACAATAATAAGAAGTAGAGCTCAATAATGTTGAACTAGAGGACTATATTTGATATATAGTAAAAGCATTCACTATCTAGAGTTTCCCAGCTGTATCAGATACATTTTTATTCAATTTACAGTCACCATTGATCAGCTCACAAATATATCATAGGTTGTCAGGAAACCTTAGGTACTGGAAGTGAGCATTCCCATACTTGCATTATATATTAAATATATACAAACATATATAGATTAAAATGGTGTATATCATATTTATATTTCTATATATAACATGTGCTTGTACATAAGGTACACCACTATATCAGGAGCAATGCCAAAAAAATATACTGTTAACTTATCTATAACGCAATCTTTCAGTAAACTGGTGCAATTAAAAACGAGACCAGTAATAATGGAGAATGTGCAGAAACAAAAAACAACAACAAAAACTTGGCTTTCCTGAATTACCTGTTTTCCAGCATACAAGTCAAATTTTTTGGACCCAAAAACTGAATATCTAATTCTACATTAACCAATTTTTTCTTATTTTAAATGGTAGATTGTAAATCAACCATGTTGAAGCTCCTTCCTTGTCTGAAATGATTGGTGATGGTCAGTCAGTTTTTAAATACAATAGATAATGAAAGCCAAAATGATCACTCTTACCTTCTTTTTTATGTTGAACACTAATGGACACTTGACCGTCAACACTCAGCAGATATGTTACCGCTTCTTCTCGCGTCATTCCAGTAATTTCAACATCGTTCACCTAAATATATGAAACAAAATGTTACCATCATCATCATTGCTTAATGTTTGTCTTCCGTACTGGCATGGGTTGGACAGTTTGACATGGAGCTGGCCAGTTGGAACCTGCCCAGACTCCAGTTGTCTATTGTGATATGATTTCTATGGCTGGATGCTCTTCCTAATGCCAACAACATAACAGAGTGTGCTGAGTGCTTTTTATGTGCCACTGGCACAGGTGTGGGTATGCAGTACCAGCACAGATGCTTTGAATGTGGCACCAACACCTGAAAGAACCAGCCTGTATGTGTGGAAGACAGCGATTCTACTTAATTTGATGTGTCTTATCAAGTACAATTAATCACATCTTCTGGTCCCTAGTTACTTCCTCAGTGAGGCCCTGTGTCCAAAGATCCTTTCTCACCACTTTGTCTCACATCTTCCTGAGTCTACCCCTTCCACAAGTACCCTCCACAGTGAGAGCTCGGCACTTCTTTATGCAGCTGTCCTCATCCATATGCATCACATGACCATGTGTGTACATACATATGAAATTTACTCCATAGTCATTGGTTCAACAAAATATATTTTGCCAGATTAATGATTATGGATTAAACATTTATTCACATGAGATTTATCTTTGAGTTCTTTATCCTCAGTGGATGACCAGCCATAACTTCTTTGAACTTGCCAATCTCTGAAATATATGTATGTGTGTGTGTGTGTATGTATACAAGTGCATGTGTTTGTGTCTCCTTGTTTTGACATTGTGTGATAATTGTAAACGATTGTCACTGTTATACAAGCAGTGTCATTCATTTGCATTATGCTGCAAGAACATGGTCTGACCATTGGAAAATATTACCTTGCTTGGAAACAAGTGAAGGTAGGCAACAGGAAAGTCATCCAGCCATAGAAAATCTGCCTCAAAATCTCTGTCTGACCCATGCAAGCATGGAAAAGTGGACATTAAACTGATAATGATGTATATATATATATATATATATATATATATATACATATATAAAAACATTATATATATACACACATATACATATATATATATAAATACATACATATATATTTATACATATACATACATATATATATAAACATATATATGTTTATATATATATATATATATATATATATATATATATATATATATGCATATATGCACACACACACACACATGTGCACACCAGTACTTAAAGAGATAAGAACTTCCGTATCAAAATGTTATTCAGACACACTGTTTACACAGATAGAGAGAAATGGTGTATACAATTTATACAAAAGACTCAATATTTTCTATGCAAGTGACAGTAGGGTTGTTGCAATATCAGCAGCAGATCAAAGACATAGGATGTAACAATAATAATAACAACAATACTAATAAGATATATATATATTTCCCCACGAAGTAATTAATTAGCAATCTATATAACACACTGGCTAATGTAACAGTTCAAGAAAAAAGAAAACAAAAAAACAATTTCACTGTTTTAGCTTTTTCCAATACCATCAGGCAGAAGAGGAAGAACCATCTGGCTATTTTATATGAAATAAGTGAATAAAAAGATCAAAAGAACAGAATTTAAAAAAAATTGTCTGATCGAACTGGTTGTAATGTTTTGATTACATTGTATTGATTGCTTTATTTTGCCATAAGTATGAGGGGAGAGGGGACGGGAGTAAAGAGAGTGTAAATGTATCATCTTTAAATGGGGGAAAAAAAAAACCTCCTGAAAACCTTAAACAGCAACTAAAACATTCTGGAAAAACATACGTTAAATGTTAGAAAAAAAAAGCAAAAAAAAAAAAAGCAATGAATAAACAATCTTAAATCATCCCCAAGAAAACTCCTTTAAATAATATCAACCAAAAATTTCATCAAAAAGAACAAAAAAGTTTCCTGAAAATAACTATCTTTAAAAAAAAAAATTCCATAAAAGATATCAAACCCATAAAAAAAAAACAACCAAAGTAAAACAATTAGAAAACCTTGATAATAAAAATTACAAGAGCAAACAATAAAAAAAAACATTAAAAAATCTCAACTAAAATAACCCATTAAAACAAAAAATATAAAAAAACAACCAGACAAAAAGCCATGTAAACATACCCCTCCCCCCACTACTAACCAAAGGAAACAAGATCAAATATTTATGAGAAATCAAACCAATGGAATGTCCTTAAAATATAAGACTCAGAGCTTTGACATAAATCTATTTGCTATGTTATCTTCTTCATGAGCCCGAAGACACGGCTAGAGAAATATACTACAAAGTGGTACAAGGAAAAGTAGCCTGGGTTCTGTAGCAGAGGGTAAATACAGAAATGAATTTACACAGACAGGAAAGTACCCAGCCTTTCGTTTGCAAGCGTCATTGAATTATTTCGACCGCTCGTTAACTGCTGAACGAAGGTGGTGCACTAGTCGATTGTTGGCTACATTGTCCTCACCACATTAGTTGATTGTAAGATTGCATCGAGTGAATATCTCTAGGCATTTCTGTAAGATGATGTACTCAATAATGGAAAGGATGGAGATGGTGGAATCATATGTGAGAATGGGTTCTGTTAAGCATATTTTGTATTTGCACTATGCCAAGGAAATTCCATTCATATGGCGTTGGTCAATTGAAGGCATAAAATGCCAAGAACCAAGAACCATGTAAGTGCAGAGCAAAGCTTTTTAGCCATACACAACCATACCTGTGCTCATACCAGATATCCATGAAACAAATATTAATAGAATTAGTACTAAGACAGTATAAAACTCTAAATATGTTTTCCTTTTACACAAATCCTTTATATACAAGTTTCCTTTAAACCTAGTAAGTCCCAGTAACAATAAATTAAGAACAGCCACGTTACCACTGCAGTGCAAACAAACAAAAATACAACAAAACGCTCCAAATGGTACAAACAGAAGCTATGGGGAGCAAGAATAATATAATCTCACCTTCAGAATTTGGTCTCCTTCCACAAGACCTTCTTTTTCAGCACCACTACCTGGATGAACAGAAGCGATGAAAATTCCAGTTGCATTTCCTCCAGCCAACCGCAATCCAAGACCAACTTCAGGATCCTTACGAAAAGTCACATATCGAGGTTCGGTTCTGAAGAATAAAAAGGAGACCCACCAAAATTTTTTAAAATGCACAATTCAAAGTTATACACACCAGTACACAGTATAAAGCTGTGCTCACTAATACACTGGTAAAATTTACTCTACAGTCAATGACTGAAACACTTGTATGATGGGAAGGGGAGGAGGCCTAAATTTCTTGCTACACAATCTGATGCACCACACATGGTTACACACACACAGAGGGTAATACTCAGACAGGTAAACAAACCTACAGCTTGCATATATATATATATATATATATATATATATATATATATATATATATATATATATATATATATATATACATACACACACACACACATATATAAGCACGTAATGGCATGCTAAGGCTTTAATCCAACAGAGGATCAACTAACAGTGGTTGAATGGAGTGGTATCCATATTGCATTATCCAACATGACTCTCATTATTTAAGGGTAATTTGGTTGTTATTTCTAGAAGGTTCAAGTGATGAAGGTGGCAGTTAAAACATATATCAGTCATTACATGCCAAATACTGCCACATTCATCCCATTATTATTTCTATGATATTTATATTTCTTCAGTCGATCTCTTGTCGTACAATGATCAGTCATCATTCACTAAGCGGACTAACTTTGTATGCTGTGAGGAAGAGAAGTCTGATGTTTTGAGGGGAATCCTTCAATAGGGTGTCTCAACTTATGAAGAGCATTTCATGGAATCATCAAAATTTATCATCTTTCTCACGGCATACAAACTTTCTTGACTTTGAGTAGATTTTGTAATTGTCCATTTGTCAGCACAGATCACTATGAAGTTCTTTGTATCCGGCTGTTTCACTTACCAGAGTTTAGTAATCAATCAAATGTAATGCTTATTAATTTATCTTAGAATTAATCAGACATTGTCTCATAGTTTTGAGCTTTTGATGATGTGACTGTTTTAGAATGTTTTAGAATGACGTTGTAGGTCAGATGTAACAGGCTGGATCTGGTTGGTTTGAACATAAAACAGGTAGAATATTTGGACCAGACATGGTCAGTTTAAATGCCAAAGGGTAAAATTTACCTGCTACTTCGTTTCTTCCCTATGTATGACCTGGAAAAGAAAAAAAAAAAATACCTCTCAGAAATAATGTCAAACCACATCATTTATTCTTCTTTACACTCAGAATAAAAATACAAAAGATTAAAAATCACAGTATTTATTGGCTGTAGTCCAATGACTAGAACAAGTAAAAAATATGAATTTTTTTTACATAGACTTTCCAGAAAGATGGAAGAAGTGTGTGGGGTGCAAGGAGGTCTATGTTGAAAAATAACCCCCAATTGGTCACATTCTATGAGAGTATGTTGGCCAGTCTATGAACTTTTCAGCCAACCCTTATATATATATATATATATATATATATATATATATATATATATATATCGTTTTTGAATTTGGTTTGCAAGATTTTTTATGTGATTTCGTGTGTTGAAGCATATTCTGTTGTGTCTGGGGAGAGTCATTTTCTTATTGTGCTTTAAAATTTAACACACTCACCGGTAAAATTTTCCACTTATTTCTTATTTTTATTTTCCGAAAATTTTAGGAAAATAAAAATAAGAAATAAGTGGAAATTTTAACGGTGAGTGTGTTAAATTTTAAGGCACAATAAGAAAATTACTCTCCCCAGACACAACAGTATATATATATATATATATATATATATATATATACCCATAAGCTAAGATCTACTGAAAGGGATAATGTTATAGAGAGGGGAGGAGTTGAGAGAGACAGATAGACAGAGAGAGAGAAAGAGAAAGGCAAACAAACAAAGCAGAGAAAGGTAAAAAGAAAGAAGGAAAGAAGGAAGTGGACTACTTACTCAGTTGGCTGTGATCTGTTGAAAGTAACAGGAGGTTGTAAGTCATTCTCTGGTTCTTTGCTGCTATAAGGCTGTTTATGAGCTTGTGGACTTCGTTCATAGTGTGACTCAAGGAGCTGGTCAGAGTGACGCTGTCGAGGCGCCGTGCCATACCGCTCCTCCCTCGACTCATACGGATTCTCATGCAAATGACCCCGACTTTCAATGTCGCTATAGTAGTTGTTGTGTTTTACTTGTGATGCATAAAAGTCGTCTGGATGTAAGAAGTCTTTACCTGTTGGAACCATATCTAAACAGAAGAAGAAAATTAAAAGAGGTTAATTATATTAGTAAAATTAACCTTTTCAGTACAGTTAAGAATGAAAAAATGTAAGATTGAGTAAATACTGTGTCAACTTTTGAGATATTCTCAAAACTCTATGTTTTTTGAGATATAGAGTTTTGAAATCATTCAGAAATTCCAAACATATCCAATTCCACATATCATGAACCTGTTTCAGTAAGAGGCCTATGAAACTTGAAGTCACATGGAGCCACATCAAACTATTTCAAATAATGATATGTGTAACTCCTACTAAATGTATTGAGTGCCTCTTTCTTTCAATAAAAAAAATCCTAACATAATGAGTAAGACAAGTAAAAGATAGAGGATACAAGGTAATCTCAAATAGTGAGACATAGGCAAGAGAAACTGTAGTGTTTGAAGATAATACTGTTTTATTACCTGAATCAAGTTCTTGGGGTAAAGGTGGCCGAGGTGGTGGTGGTTCTTGATTGTACATGTACCGACTTTCATATCTTGATGATGCATTAGGGTGGTCACGACTTGCACTAATTGGACCAGGGCCAGGTGGTAGAATGTCACCATGGGAATGGTGCATTCGATGCAGACTGGGTCCCAGCGAATTCGTCTCATCTTCATTTAATGCTCTGCTCTGATGCGGCCGGTAAATATTGATATCTTCTTTTTCTAACGATCTTTTTAAGATTCCATATCTAGATGAATAATCTAATTAAAAGAAGAAAAGAAAAGCATTTATAATAGTTCCTACACCCTATAGCTGGATTATTTAGAAGCTTACTTTGCAAACATCTGGGTTCTATATTCAATCTCACTGTGTCTTAGGCAAGTGTCTTCCTGTGTAGCCTTAGGCTGACTGATACTTTGTGGGTGGAATTTGGAAGTGAGAAACCCAATAAATATACATGTATATATTATTATTATTAGAAACGGTTTGATTTGGTTCCATGTGACATAGGCCTCTTACAGAAACCTAGCTCATAGGACTCAGTTAACCAAATATAGGGATGTGTCCTTCTATTCAGTTAACTGAGTCCAACAGGCTTCGTTTCAGTAACAGGCCTATGAATCTTTAAGTCACATGGGGCCACATGAAACTATTTCAACTAATGATGCATGTAACTCCTACTAAATTGTTGAGTGCCTCTTTCTTTCATTTGTCCACTCAACCATAAACACACACACATGTGTGTGTGTTTATTAACAGGTTGACTTACTCTCCTATTGTCTAAAGTTCCATAGACATAAATCATTGTATATATTTGTGTATATCAGAGAAAAACAGTATGTCACATTGCATCACTTTATATGAAAAAGAAAAGGTAACCTAGCCATTTGATAAACACAGATTAATTAAAAATAATAGTGGAATGCAAAAGTACTGAAGGCATTAGTGTCAATATAATCAGCTAAAAATATTTGAAGGCAATGACCCAGCAAATGACCCACTGACCAATGACTGAAACCAGTAAATGAGGAAAATAATTATTTCAGCACGGTTAATTAAGCTCACATAATAAGTGAATAAATACAGTCTCAGCTATGAGGTTATAAGTTTCTTGTGTAACCACATAGGTCCAGGCTAAATCCCACTTTGTTGTACTTCAGCAGACAGAAACCATGCAGCTGCCCATAGAAATGACCTACATCATCATTATAATCATTTAGCATGTCTTTTTTCATGCTGGCATGGGTTGGTCAGTTTGACAAAAACAGATGAGCCATTTGCTTTGGCATGATTTCTACAGCTGGATGCCTTTCTTAACACCAACCTCTTAACAGAGTGTACTAGGTGCTTTTTACATGGCACTATCACCGGTGCTTTTACTGTGGAACCAACCCCAGTGCCTTTTACATGGCACCAACACCAGTGCTTTTTATGTGGCACCAGCACCAATGATTTTTACATGGCACCAGTACCAGTGCTTTTTATATAATACACATATAATGTAAAAACATCTTGCAGACTGTGATAGTGAATAAAACGGAAATTAAATTAAAATTTTGATTTATTCTGTGTCACCTGGAACCAAATTATTACCAAATTATCCATCGTCCATTGATTGGGAACCCCTGAACTAAATTCTTTGAAGGTGGCGCTGCCAGCACTGTGACAGTCTGATAACTGAAATCAGTTAAAACAGTACTGAAAATATGTTAGCTAATTATAGCTTAAATTAAACTTCATTAACTGTACTTTATTTGCCTGATAATAATATGGAGAGGGAACAATTAAGAGGAGGCAACTTTACCAATTTCTTCTTTCGGTTGACTATTCTGTCGTTTGTGTCTGCCGCCATCTGATTTTTTCTTTGTAATTAATAAATGAAGTTTGTCTTTTGTTTTTTCGATCAACCTTTTGGCATCTGTTATTGAAATGTTATCCACAGGGGTGGCATTTATCTGTTGTAATAGAACAAAAGAAAAAAAAGAAAAGATTAAATAAATAAAAAAAAGCTTTATTGCAATTTCATGACAAAATGATATTACTGAGAAAATAAATTATATCATTCTGAGAATTGGTGGATTGACAAAATTGTTAGTATGTCAGACAAAATACCTGACTACAGGTTATGACCCTTTACATTTTGAGTTCAAATCCTACTGATCAACCACATGGTTTTGGGTTCAGCCTCACTGTGTGGCACCTTGGAGCAAATGTCTTCTACTATAGCCTCAGAGTGACCAGAGCTTTGCGAGTGGATTTAGTAGATGGAAACTGATAGAAACCTATTATATATATATATATATATATATGTGTGTGTGTGTGTGTGTGTGTGTGTGTGTGTGTGTGTGTGTGTGTGTGTGTATATGTTTGTGTTTGTCTCCCATCCCAGTGTCAGTTTGTTCATGTCCTTGTAACTTAGTGGTTTGGCAAAAGAGACCAATAGGAAAGAATAAGTACCAGGGGTTCATTAGTTCAAGTAAACCTTTCAAGGCAGTGCCCCAACATGGCCACAGACCAATGATTGAAACAAATAAAAGACTAAAAATAAAGATAGAAAAGTGCTTTGAATAATTTGGTTTCATTAGTGTTGAAATTATCATTCTTCTCAACAAGCTCCAGGTGGTAGTGGAAGGGGGCTAACACAGACACAAAGACAAACATGCATAGATATATATGATGGGCTTCTTTCAGTTTCCATCAACCAAATCCATTCACAAGGCTTTGGTCAGCTCATGGCTATAGAAAACCCACAAGGTGCCACACAATGAGACTAAACCCGGAACCATGTGGTTGGGAAGCAAGCTTTTTACAACACACTCATGCCTGTGCCTATACATATTGCTATTCTTTTTATTTTCCGAGATAAAATGCTTTGTTGATTTATTAGAATTGTCAGAAGTATATCTTCAATCACCCTTCTCTCGTACGCAGGATTCTTTGAATAAAATAGAGTCATTACAGATTTTTTCATGTTCCGTATTATGTATCAATGAATGTTTTCATATTTCGACTCAACAATTCAACCTACTTGGTATTTATTCAAATTCAGGTAAAAAAAAAAAAACAGAAATATAGAAAAGACTTTCAGTCCAATCAACTGTATTCTTTAAATCCCAAGAATGTGTAGTGAAGATAACTAAATGGTTACAGTAGAGAATGGCAAGTGGCTGACTGGTGGAAGATGTGGGAGAGAAGTAGGGAGAGAAGTAAATTAAGAACATTAATGCCATCTGTAAGAGAAAATCAGATCCCATAGAACTTGCATAAATAACTGAACAATTCTACAAGTGTTCTTCAAAGACTGAGGCAATAATAGTTATGAGAGGAAGTCAGTTTGTAAGTTAAGATCAAGGAGGTTATACGCAGGCAATATATGTGGGTTAGAATGGTAAACTTTGTACAATATTAATATGTAAATATGCTAAAACTTCTTCAATGGTTGCAGCTGTATTGACAAACATTTTTATTCTGAATTGCAAATCAATAAAGATCAGCGCTGTTAAATTTGACCAGAATATTAAACATGAATATGTCTATGTATAAATATCTATCTACCTACTTATGTATATATATGTATATATATATATATATATATATATATATATATATATATACACATACCTATTATCTATATATATGTGTGTGTGTGTATATAAGCCTGCCTGCCTGCCAACCTATCTGTCTATTTATTTATCTATCTGTATGTGTCTTCACATCTATCTCTCCACCAACAAACTTACATAGTCTTGTGTACACACACATATATAAATGTGAGTGTGTTTGTGTATGTAAATATATATATGCATATATGTTATCTATTTATCTGTATATATAATATATACACATATATATATATACACACACAAATATATGGATACATATATACACACACTTATATAAACATGTATAAATATATACATATATAACAAAAATGTAAAAATTTATTCATTTATCTGACTATCAATCTATATGCCTACATGACCATATCAACATAGTTATCTATAAGGTTTTGTCTTATATATATATATATATATATATATATATATATATATATATATATAGATAGATAGATAGATAGATAGATAGATATAGATATAGATATATACATGTATATAACTATCCATATATCTATCTATCTACATATATAATCACAAATGTATATACATTTATTCATGAGTTGATTTTGAATTCCATAAATACAAAAATGAGAGTACAGATGAGGATAATAATTCTGAACAGTTTCTCAATGGCTTGCTTTCTCCTTCAATTTTTTTTTATTTTTTATGCCAACTCCTCCATGTCAGCATTGATTGACTGCTGTTGTTTCCCACAAACGCAGAAATTTGATTGCTTGTAGGTGTTATTTAGCTTCAGGTCAGCCCTCATCACATCACACAGATCTATCTATGTATCCATCTATCTCTATTTCTTTCAGTCTATCTATCCACCAGTATTTCTATCTATGATATCTACCGTTATATATAAAACCCTTTCCAACAGTAACCCTCTCATCTTTTTATTATTGCTTGCCAAGTGAACCATACACTACATTATCCAGCATGTCCTTAATTTTTTTTGACTGGTAGGATTTGAATGCAGCATAATTTGGTTGTTATTTCTAGCAGATCTAGCAACTATATAAAAGAGCCCTCATTTGTATGATTACAGTAGCTGTTACTGTTGTTGTTTAATCCCCGGTCAATCCTGAGTGAGTAGACCCTGTCTATGATGAAAGGCATTCTAGCCTAGGGGCCTCATGGGGTCAATTACTCAGTTTCCACAGCATATAAGTGACTGAGATCACAACAGTCCCTTTGAATGGGACATCAATTTGTCTCAGGGTTAATCATTTTACAGCTGAGTGGACTGGAGCAATGTGAATTGAAGTGTTTTGCTCAAGAACACAACACACTGCCCAGCGTGAGAATTGAAACCATGATCTTGGCATCACAAGTGCAACACTTCAACCATTAGGCCACATGCCTTCACTCACCATCCTGTCCTTTTTTTTTTCTATGTTTATTGAATCTGGGTTGCATTTGGCTGTCCAAGTGTGTGTTATTAAATGGAAAAACAGTTAGTCTGAATCACCACAAGACATTTTTGTGCATATATATATTGTTTATCCTGTGTTCACCTTTTATGGTGGAAGCATGTAGTATGGATGCAAAAACATGTGTGTTTACATACAAAGAAAGTTTTGATCTTTACTTTTGCACTGAAAGAAGTGAACATATAAAATTTGTATTACAGTATGTATGCATGTGTGTAATGAGAACAGTCATTTTGAGAATGTGTGATAAAATATCTTTGTTTTCGAACCATATATCTTGTGTTGAGGTGAATAGACATGTTAGCTGCATGTGAAAGATTGCGTGTGAAGCTGCAGAGAAGACATGTATCTTTGACTGAAGCCACGCAGGAACTGAGGCTGTTTCTACCATGCAGCACAGAACGAAGCTAGTGTCTCAGAACAAGGTTACTGTATCAAAGCGAGGCTACTGTATCAAAGTGAGGCTAGACGCCTCATCGATATATTTGTCTGCTGTGCAGGCCAACTCATATATTGCTATGTAATATGTAACTCTGCTACAAACTAACAGAAATTTGGCTGCAAATTCAAACATTAGTTCATGTCTTGGTCATGAGGGAAATATCACCTTGCTTGGAAACAGGTGAGGGTTGGCATCAGGCAAAGCATCCAACCATAGAAAAATCTGCCTCAACAAATTAACAAATTCCATCTGACCTCTGCAAGAATGGCAAAATGGAAATCAAACTGATAATGATGATGATGTACCCAATTTCAATGCCATGTCTCAAGTTGTCTCAAGCCTATGAAAAAAGACATATGCTTAAGATATTATACAAGATGTGCTTAAGATGTGTCAGCACACACACAGCTAGATTGAACCCTGGACCATCTAGTTACAAAATAAACTTCTTTTTCTGTATAGAAGCCATGTCAACAGCCTGTTGATGTTACATGTAAAGGAACGACTCAATAGTATAAATGTACAAACCGAAAGTACAGGAGATGAAAGGTTTTAATTATATCAAGAGGAATAGAGCAGAAATGTTTCTAAAGAAAAAGGAAGTGTCTATGTGTGTGTACGTGTGTGTGTGTGTGTGTATGTGTGTGTGTATGTGTGTGTGTGTATGTGTGTGTGTCTGTGCATGTATATTTTCATAAAATAGCAAGTTTTTAATTAAAACAAGATGATTATAAACATCACTTTAGAATTTTAATGGGATTTGCAATCTTTGATTTTAATGCAATTTAAAGTGTGTGTGAGTGTGTGTGTGTGTGTGTGTGTGTGTGTGTGTGTGTGTGAGAGAGAATAAGTATGTGTTTTGTTATTTATTGGCAATTTGAGAAAAGATGTATAATGCAATAGGATATGACTCTCTTTTCCCTCTCTATGTATGTATGTATGTGTATATACATACATATATATATACACACACACATATATGCACACACACAAATATATACATACATTACACATATATATATAAACATACATATGTACATAAATATATATATGTACATATATATATATATATATATATATATATATATATATATATATATATATATATATATATATACCCTCTGTCACACACAAAACCACATACATATAATACACACACACACACACACACACACACACACACACACATTCATATATAACTATTACTTTATTAGTTACACACATACACACGTATATACGAAATGAAGCTTCTTGCTAACACGTCAGTGAAGAAGCCTGTCTTTGGTTGCTTGACTGCTGGAAATAGTCAACAAACCTCCCTCAAATCACTGATTACCATCTTAAAAAAAAGGACACATTGGATAATGTGAGCTTGGGCTTCCTGCATATGGAAAAAAAAGACAGGATTGTCACAGTTGGAATGTCTTTGATCAAAGGTCTGCTTGATCTGTGTTGACCTAGGGTTAAACAACAATTCTAAAATACACACACATTTATATATGTATGTATATATGCATGCAAATATGTAAGTGCACATGCATGTGTGTGTGTGCGTGTGCATGCGTGTTTGTATGTATATATATATATATATATATATATATGTATGTATGTATGTATAGGTGCAGGAGTGGCTGTGTAGTAAGTAGCTTGCTTACCAACTACATGGTTCTGGGTTCATTCCCATTGCATGGCACCTTGGGCAAGTGTCTTCTACTATAGCCTCGGGCCAACCAAAGCCTTGTGAGTGGATTTGGTCAGAATGTAAAGACAGACAAAATACCGCCAAGCATTTCGCCCGGCATGCTAATGATTCTGCCAGCTTGTTGCCTTGTCATATATTATATATAATGCTCTTACTGTATGTATATGAACTTCTTTCAGTTTCCGTCTATCAAATACGCTCACAAGGCTTTGATTGGCCTGAGGCTGTAAAAGAAGGTGTCACACAATGCGACTGAACATGGATCTATGTGGTTGGGAAGCAAACATCTTACCACATAGCTATGCCTGCATCTATTGACAATGTTTTACATAAGACATCTGACTGTATATATATATGTGTATCTGTAGCTAGAGATTTGAACATGTAACACACACACATAGATGTATGTTATATAGAACCTCTAGTAATGTTACACACTTAAAGAATGGTGCATTGGCAGAATCAGTAGAGCAACAGATAAAATTATGATGCTACTTTATGTTCTAAGATCAAATCCCACCAGGCTGATTGTGGTTTTTGTCCATCTGGTGGTGGGGTCGGTACAATAAATTAAGTACCAGAGAAGTACTGGAGTTGATATAATCAACCTGAACTGCTTTCAGTAAATGTATGGCCTTGTATTTAAGTCAGAGATCATAATCCTTTTGGAATGGCAGAAATGGCAGAATTTGTCGATTAAATATCTACTATGGTATCCAGCTGCAGAAACCATATTGAAAAAAAAGGAAGATATTAATGGAAAAGATGTGAACTGCACAAACCACATCCAGGCAACTCATCTAGGACTGAAGTAACTGGGGTTGGGGTGGTGGTGGTGGGGGGGGGACCCCAAACATTTTGATATAGGATCTATCCTGTATCACTTCTTTTTTTTTTTTTTTTTTTTTTATCTCAGAAATCATTATCCTTTTGGAATGGCAGAAATGGCAGAATTTGTAGACATCTACCAGGGTATCCAGCTGTAGAAACCATACTGGAAATGAAGGAAGATATATAAACTACACAAGCCACATCCAGGCAAATTCATCTAGGACTGAAGTAACTGGGGTTGGGGTGGGTGGGTGAAGGATGGAGACTTCAAACATTTTGATACAGGATCTATCCCATATAATTTTTTTCTTTCTTTTTTTTGTATCAAGACTCTTTAGTCTTGTTGCCATTATAAAATACAATCAGTCCATACCGATAGGAAGAGCAACTAGTCATATGAATAACATCAGAGATGCAGTCAGACATATCCAAGCCATAATAGCATGGGAAAACGAATTGTGATGATGATGATGATGATGATGATGATGATGATGATGATGATGGTGACGATGATGGTGGTGATGGTGGTGGTGACGATGATGATGATGAGTGTTTAATTTTGCACCCCCTACCTTGTTGGAGTGATTCTGCCTTTCATCTTCGTGCAGCTGATCAAATAAGTATCAGGTATATTACTCAGAATGATATCATTGATTATATACACCCTAACTTCCCCACCACTGCCCCATGTCCCCATGTATTTGTGGCTCTATGCTGATATTAAAAATCACAACATATATATATATATATATATATATATATATATACATGCACATCCATATACGCACATATGTGCACATGCTCATATATATATCACTTAAAAGAGGTTACTTGTATATCCAGGTTGTAACTACAGCCAGTGGTTTGTCATTAAAATATTAAACAAAAGGTAAAAAGGGGGTCAGGTAGCTTTTGTATAAGGATCAGATATTTCATATGTAGCAATAAAAATCCAATATCATGAGCCTTTACTTTATTGATAGCCTTCTGACAATAAATTACATATAGGTGTGTGTGTGTGTGTGTGTGTGTGTGTGTGTGTGTGTGTGGATATAAGTATAAAACTGGATTAAAGCTGCCGTTGAAGTGAATGCTTGAATAGAGCATTTAGTTCTGCGGATCGTCTTACATCACTCTGATCCAAAGTTAGCGGATGTGATATAACGATCATAGGAAATACATCATCATACATCATCAAACATTTCGTGATATTCTTTCTGTTTTTATTTCGTACATTTAAATGCAAATACACACACACACACACTGAATCACGTATGTGTGATACAGTCTATAATATTCCATCACTTTCAGAAGATCAATGAGACAGTATTTATTTTTGTTGCTTCATTTTTGCTACCCTTGTTGTTTTTGGTTTTAAACATCTCATTGATGTTTATTATTCTTATTATATATTTTTTTCGACTCAACTCTATTATTATGTGTTGATGATTATTCCAATGCAGATCCTGGTTCTAAAAGTACTTATGTCACATGAAAATCAATGACTTGGGCACTTTTAGCAGTAGGAGTTCATCTTGTTTTGTTTTCCTCTCGATGATTTTAGATTAGGTTAGTAAATGTTATTAATATCCTCATATGTGTATGCATATATACATGCTGTGATGTTGTATTAACACTTCACAAAGCAATAAATCCCAATTCAGCAGACTTTTTTTTTATTATTGATATTTAATTTTACATCACGTTGAATTTAGTAACCAAAAATAAAGAATGCTTCATGTTAAACCATGTCGTTAAAGATAAAAGGTTACCTCATGTTAAACTAAACTATCAAAGATAAACAATTACCTCATGTAACTACCTAAGGCAGTGAAGTGACAGAATTGTTAGCACACCAGGTGAAGTGCTTAGTGGTACTTAATCGTTACCTTCTGAGTTCAAATTCCACCAAGGTTGATTTTTGCCTTTCAACCTTTTGGGGTCAATAAAATAAGTACCAGTTGATGTAATTGACTTAACTACTCCTGGGCAAGAATATAAAAATTGTGCCCCTCTGGGAAGCCATGTTGAGCCAGTGTGACAGAGTAGCTCATTAAACCAGTATAATCTCATGCTCAAATTCGTGGCTTCCACATCAGACTGTGGTTGGTGGAAAGAAAATGATGAGGCCTTCATTCTGCAGTGGACTGAATATAGGCAATCCAATCCAATCTGAAACAAAGTCACTAAAGGTAAAATGCTACAAATGGTGCCATCATTTGCAGCTCATTTGTGGATGAGCTGCAAATGATAATGGTATGTAAGGTGTAACTCAGCATAGCTTGTAAACATTCATGCAGATATGTGCACACACAACCATTTACACACACACACACACACACACACACGAAGGGCTTCTTTCAGTTTCCATCTACTGACTTCCTTTGCAATGCACTAGTCAGCCTGGAGCTCCCGTAAGGACAATGTGTGTATGTACATATCCACACGTACACACACACACACATGGCAAATGAAAGACAGAAGATGGAATATATGAGAATTTATTAATCACGGCAATGGTTTTGATACATCTAGTGGAATAGTGGGATGTTGAAGTATGTAAAGCTATAATTAATAGCATGTAAAAATTTCGGCTGAAAAACCCTTTTTGATAGAAAAAAAATCAAAGGCTGGCTGTGGGACTTGAACCCACATCTGTGGATATGCTATTATTTATAGTTTTATGTGCTTCAAACTCCTCTATTCCAAAAACAGAATTATTTCACGTTCTCTCAAAGTTTATAAATATTCTGATGCAACCAACTGTAGAGACATTGCCAAATCAGACTGAAGCCTGGTGCAGCCACTGGCTCTCCAGACCTCAGTCAAACCATCCAACCCATGCCAGCATGGAAAACGGATGTTAAACAATGATGATGATGATGATGATGATGATGATATATATATATATATATATATATATATATATATATATATATATACATATATATATATGTATATATATATATAAACAGTTAAGATTTTAATATAGAAGATACGAGACGTTATAAGCAATATTTTGAGACAGAAAAAGAGCAATGGGCCATTAATTCTTAGCATAAACATTGAATTGAAGTGTGATACTTGGCTGTGTTGGACAGTAGTAGCAGTAAAATCTATCTGCTGGAATCTCAATGGATGACAAATTATCTTAGAAGTGAGATATTAATATGGGTAGAAGTGTGAGTTTATATCAGTAAAACTGCCTGATTTGACAGAAAAAAGTGGTAAGTGATTAGTTCATAGCATAATCAGTAAATCGCCTTCACCCCCACACTGGGCAAGCAACTAATACAATACACATAACAGCTTTTGTCTGTGTCAGGGGTGGTGGAAGGGCCTGGTGTTCTTTTAGGTTTTCTATTGTTTTATATACATTCAGGAAGTACAAATGAGAGAAAGGTGCCATGCAGTGGAACAGAATCCAAAAACCATTTGGTTAGGAAGTAAATTTCTAAGCCACACAGCCACACTTGCACCAAAGAGATAGATATAAAATAAATTCAAAAAATAATAAAATAGAGTTTTCTTTTTCGTTTTTTTCTGTAGTGAGGAATAATGGAAATACTGTGAATGAGTGGAGTTGATAGAAGTTGGTTAGTTGACAGTTAGGAGATGTACTATGGTGGAACACTAAACATCAAATAATGATTTCAAATTTTGGCACAATGCCAGAAATATCTGGGGAGAGGGGTAAGTCAATTACATCGACCCCAGTGCTCAGCCGGTACTCATTTTATCGGCACTGAAAGGATGAGATTTTTGCCACAAAGACAAAGCTGACCGAGGTGGAATTTGAACTCAGAACATAAATATGGATGAAATGTCACTAAGCATTTTGCATGGA
This sequence comes from Octopus bimaculoides, assembly GCF_046866305.1. NCBI lineage: Eukaryota > Metazoa > Mollusca > Cephalopoda > Octopoda > Octopodidae > Octopus > Octopus bimaculoides. Next base: position 33,498,797 of record NC_142950.1, on the reverse strand, counting down.
ATGCTAACGATTCTGCCAGCTCACTACCTTATAAATATCAAACAATAATAATAATAATAATAATAATAATGGTTTAAAATTTTGCCACAAAGGCAGCAATTTTGGGGGAGGGGTGAGTCGATTACATCAATCCTAGTATTCAAATGGTACTTATTTTATCGACCCCGAAAGGATAACAGGTGAAGTCAACCTTGGTGGAATTTGAACTCAGAACGTAGCGACTGGCGAAATATTGCTAAGGATTTCATCTGGCACACTAACGATTCTGCCAGCTCACCACCTTAATAATAATAATAAGAAGAAGAAGAAGAAACAATGTCATATTTTCTGGAATACCAATCAAACTTTTCAGAGCAAAATTTACAGCTGAAAAATGTAAGATGACTTTTGAGGAGCAAAAATTCCATGTGAAGTGCAGCAGGATTTGGAAAGATAGTGACAATGCTTGACTGTTTTCACACTATATACTTTATCAATTTGTACGCTGAAAACCTCAAAATAAAATGAAAATTGTGGAAACAAGCAGTCCTCCTTACCTTTAGAATTGTGTCACCAACCTTCAAACCACCTTGTTCAGCTGCAACACTATGCTTAATGATTTCTTTTACAAAAACGCGACATCCTAGAATAATGCCAAATTCTAGAAAAGGAGAAAAGAAAAATTACTCTATTAACATTAATAAAAATTATGGTAACATCATAGATTGTACATAAAATGTGAGTAATATAATTAAGAATTGCTTAGCTGTTAATTTTAACCCAATTTGTGTGAGACTACCCTGCCCCATTCTGAAGTGTTCATATTTCAGTTGAAATCTCAATGAAAATCTCATTACAGCATTGAATGATAACGTAGAGTTTCAGTTGTCCAGCATCAAACTTGCCTGCACCGTGAACCTACATCTAACATATCTTCTTCACCATCTTTTCTCTCTCACCTCCTCTCTCTCTTTTTCCAACAGGGATAGCCCATATTAAAAAAAAAAAAAAACTGGCATTCTATTGGTTACAATGACAAGGATTTTAGTTGATCTGATCAACAGAACAGCCTGCTCGTGAAATTAATGTGCAAGTGGCTGAGCACTCCACAGACACGTGTACCCTTAACGTAGTTCTCGGGGATATTCAGCGTGACACAGTGTGACAAGGCTGACCTTTTGAATTACAGGCACAACAGAAACAGGAAGAAAGAGCGAGAGAAAGTTGTGGTGAAAGAGTACAGCAGGGTTTGCCACCATCCGCTGCCGGAGCCTCGTGGAGCTTTTAGGTGTTTTCACTCAATAAACACTCACAACGCCCGGTCTGGCAATCGAAACCGCGATCCTATGACCGCGAGTCCGCTGCCCTAACCACTGGGCCATTGCGCCTCCACAACTAAACATATATACATTCAGCAATCTAAAGCCTCATGGCGTCAGGCTCCTGTTAGGGGGTCTGCGAAACTTGAAATAGCAGGGAATTGAATCAAACTGCTTCAGATAATATATATATATATACACACACACACGCACACACTTATATACATACATGCGTATACATCACAAGAGGCTATTTTCAGTTTCCATTCACAAAGCTTTGGTTGGCCCAAGGCTATAACAAAAGAAACTTGCCCAACATGTTACATGTCTTCTACTACAGTCCCAGGCTGAATGTCAACTATATTATTAAATGGAAACATCTTTTCATAAAAGCCGAAAATTAAAGTCTGACATGTTTGTACAAATTTAAATCAAATTTACATAAAATTTTGGTTGCTGGTAACAAAATACTAATATATTAATTTCTAGCAAGTCCTTTGAGAGATCAAGCTATTATTAGTGTATTTAGGAAATAGATAGTAGTGTGTACACTATGGTAGTGTAGGTGATGTTATTAAATAAAAATATCTCATCATAAAAGAGCCAAAAATTGAAGTCTTAAGTTTTCACACAAATTTACATCCTGCAGTGGAGAAAAAAACAACAAGAAAAAAACAAAAAATAATACAAAAAAAAAACCAACAAAGGAAAATTTTTTAAAATATGGGGAAGAAGAAGAAAACCCCCAAATAATGGCAATATGAGACGCAAGTTTTGAACATTTGCCAAATGCTTCTTTTAGAATATAAAATAAAACAAAATTCCAAACCTTTTTCAAAAAAGAATAAAAAATTCCTATAAATTTAGCCATAGTATTTCCATGATATTGAATGTAACAATAAGATTGTTAAAAGTAACAAAAATAATTTTAAAAAATAAAGAAAAAATATATTTATTCCAGGAAATGTTGGCATCAAAACCTTGCTATTTCCTTAGATTCAGAAACAGAAATAGACAATTCTTCATAATCTTAAATAACTGAAACAATTGAGCCAACAAGGAAGCTTCTATGAGGTCATTGGACATACTAGAAATAGCAGCTAAATCTCTGTCAAATCACACTTTAAAAGGTTTTAAAAAAAAGTGGTGGTGGTGGTGAACATTGTGTAATGATGTAAGTTCTAGATCAGTCATGGATAAACTGAAACTCATGGGACTTTTGTCAAAGCTCTTATGGCCTGTGTAAGTGTTAACAAGAGTGGAGGGAATGGAATGAATGAACACACACACACATGTATATCAGCTAGTTGGCAATCTTTCCACCCTGACGAAGGGGGCTAGTGTTATGGCAATGTTTATGTGCATCTTCTAATGGTTGCATATTCTTAAATTTTTGTACACTCGATCTGCCAAGTATGAACATTACAACTATTATGTAATTTCAAGCCCCCCAGAAAGAGCTGTTGGACTTAAAATGCTATGCCTTCTTTCCTTAGCTTTTGATATTGTTTGCACTTCTCATAGATTTATAAATTTCTATATGCTTATACATGAGTGTTTATCTTCTAAGTATTTTCAATTTTTGCTTCTCTCTGTAGATATCCTTATATATATATATATATATATAGACATTTACATGCATATATGTATATTTTATATATTCAGACCCAAACATGTTTATCTACACCACTGTCTCTATTTCTCATACAGATAAAGACAAATACATGTGCATGTATGTGTACATATAATATACATGTTTGACTCAGCTCCTGATTTCTGATGGAATGGACACATCCTACATGTCCACAAAACACTAAGTCATATGGAGCTTAAGTCAAACTGTTTGTTATTGAAAAATATATCCTACCAAATGCATTAAATGCCACTTTCGTTTGACCACTCACTTGTATGTAAATTCTATTTTGAGTTTACATTATAAAACCTGTCAACAAATATCAGCTATCAGATACTATCATCCAACAAAATGGATTGCTTCACTGATGAGATACATGAAAATCCATAAATATCCTTTGAATTTATATAAACATTAACAAGGTGGACAGTGAGCAACTCATTTTATTGCATAATTATACAATTGTTTCTTTAATGCATCACTGGAAGTTTATTGCTGGAATATTATTATATAATACTGATTTATACAAAGACCTGAAGAGCTGATATTTTCCAGCATTGCTTGAATGATATTGATTTGAAGCATCAGTTTGTGTATTACATAATAATTCTAGCAATAAACTTTTGGTAGAGTGTCAATGAAACAATTGTAGAATTATGCAATAAAATGAGTTGTTAATATTCACATCTCTCTCTCTCTCTCTCTCTCTCTCTCTCTCTCTATATATATATATATATATATATATATATATATATACAAGTTAAGAAATGGTGGCGTGAGGAAATTTTGTAAATATAGGCTTAAGCTCATAAACTTTCATCATATATTGACTATAGAAAATAGTCTGATATTGGGGTAGATAAGCCCTTGATGTGGAAAAAAAGGGGGCATTAGTTCATTTCCCATGTGTACTAATGCCCGTTGTTTTTTTTCTATCAAGGGTTTATATGTCCCAGCATTAGACTATTTTCTATAAGGTGTGTATATATATATATATATAGTTATAACACATCACATCACTGTACTGACTCAACTATCAGCTGTGGTAATACACTGCTGATCACAATGCGCTTCTTTGCACTGTTGTAGCTTTTGATTGATGCCACTCTGCTGGTTAGGCAGTCAAGCTAACATTCACTCTGAATGTGATCCGATTCCAGTCTGTCACAGAGTTACCTATTTTACAGCTGAATGAAATGGAATAATGTGAAAGAAAAGGTTTTGCTGAAGAACAGAACACATCAGTCTAGAAATGGAAACCATGATCTTGCGACCATGAGTGTAAAAAACCCTAACCACTGGGCCAGTGGTTCCCCAGTCTTTTCACTACCAAGGACCCCTTTTATTTAAATGGGTTTCCCCACAGACCCCTTTTAATATGCTTATCCTTAATTATATATATATATATATATGTATGAAATTTTGAGTTTAGTTCACAGACCCCCAGCACTACCTTTGCAGACCACCAGGGGCGTGCGGACCACAGGCTGGGAACCACTGCATTAGGCCATGTGCAGAAAGATTGACAGACAGACAAGATACTAGATATATTTTTTAAATGAATTATGTTTTTCTATTCAGTTAGTCTACATGTTATATTAAGTTATGTAGCATTAAATCCAGTTCAACTCTCGTAGATGCTTGAAAATACATGCCTGAATTTCTCAGAAATAATCACACACACACCCACACACACACTTACACACACCCACACAGTGAATTTGAATAATTATTGAAACAAAGCACAGGAAATAGACATTTTCAAAGAAATAAATACATATGTTCTCTTAAATGTAATTTACTTTCTCTTTGCTAGAATTAACATCGTATTGTATATTGTCTCGCCATTGGGATAAGAAGAGGAAATATGATATTGATTTTTTTCTTGGCTTTTTTTTTTCTTTTTTCATTATTGACAAAGATTTTTATCAATTTCATTTTTTATTAAATTATCTTCTCAAAAAACATTCATTTATATATATAAATGTGTGTGTGAGTATGTGTGTGTGTATGCATGTATATAAATATGTACATATATATATGTGTGTGCACACATATAGATATATGTGTATATATAATATATATGCATGTGTGTGTGTGTGTGTATGTGTGTATATATATATGTGTGTGTGTGTGTGTGTGTGTATGCGTATACACATATATATATGTATGTGTTTACATTTTGACAAATTGTTTCACTGAAGGCTGGAGACAAATTGATTCTGTACGATATCAGATTCGCTTCTTTTAAAAAATCTAATTATTAACAGAAATAATTTTAGAAACCACCAGAATTAGTAGAAAATTGGGAAGAGGAGGAGGAGGAGGAGAAACAAATTTAGAGAACTTAAACCAGAATTATTTTCTTAGCAACTCACTCCCTTTATTTTTTTTACTAAGTTTCTGTCTTTGGATTGTAGTTATTTTGGGGGGCCAACTTCAAGGATTCCTGGTCTATTGTCCATTTTTTTTGCCCCCTCTTTTCATTTTGCAGTTTGTGAACAACAGATTCACTGGTTACATGTTTGTAATGGCCCAATCACCAAAACACTGCATTTGAAGATCTCAGGGATACAGTGAGAAATACATGTGCTAGGTTCTGGCCTGTTTCAAAGCCATGATGGAAACTGACAGTGGTAACTCTGAGTAAACCGTTATGCCACAGCCATAACCTTGTTCATATTTTTTAATTCAAAATACTCTTACTTTTTCTTATCCTTTTATACAAACTGAAATTTAGCATGAACACCCTATAATGTATGATTTGGGGAGTATTTGGTTGTCATTTCTAGTACTCAGTGTCTATACGAGGCTTTACACTTCTGATGTAAAAGTAAGTTTGATATATTGACAATAGAAGTTATTTTTCTTGTGAAAACAAAACAAACATAAAAAAAAAACTGTATAAGGAATATATAAAAAATATTATTTTCCAATACTGGCCATTAAGATCTTAAAATAAAAGCAGAGTCTCCGAAAAAAAAGTAATAATGTTCTGTGTTGGTAAACATTATTTGGTAAAATTAGTAAATTTCTGGAAAAGAAAAGAAATTTCTCTCTCCAACAACGGGCTTTGCTTCAAACATTAGGATTCTTGTCTCCCTGTGGCATAAGAATTTATCCAAATTTACTGAATCCACTGTGTTCTTAAAAGCGAAGCAGCAATGTTAATGTGACAGAATCCGGTGCACTTTTAAGGATTAGTGCTTAAGATTTAGGCATACCATAAATCAGAAGAAAACAATGGCGATCATATTTATTTCATATTGCATTTTGTGAACAATAAATACAGTTGTTGGTTAGTGGTTTCCAATGGGACAATCACTGCCTCACTGAAATTTCACAGGGACTGTCTATGTAACTCAGGCAGAACAAACACCACAAGAGACTTAATTTTAAAAACACTGGTTTATATTATTTTTCTTACTGTTTATATCTTTCTCTGTTATACATCACATGCCACACACACACACAAACATATATACATGTATATATATATATATATACAGAAATGCATGTATGATAGACTCCTACACTGTTTCCATCAAACAAAATTCCACTCAGCCCAAAGCAATAGCAGAAGTCACTTGTTCAGAGTGTCACACACTGGAATCAAATCCGGAACTACATGATTGCACAACTCTGAAACACATGACTATGTCTGCAACCAAAACTGAAGTAGAAAAGATTGTGAAGGCAATCTTCTAAATCTTCTTATACTCTAAGTGCAATGAGATGAGCCGAGTAGAACCAATCAATGTATGTTAAAATGCAAACCTCTGAGGACACTTCTTCCAGATGTCACAGAAGGGATTATTTCCATGACCATGGATCAATAATTGTCTTTATCTTATTGTTGACAATGAATTATATTAGAAGGGATCAACTTATTTTACCCAAGCAAACAGTAGAGTCCAAGATAACTAGTAGTGGCTTATGTCAGCAAATTAATTCAAAAGTGGAATTAGTTTGCCTTAAGAAAGAGGAAACTAATGTAATTAGCACAATCCTTAGTAAGGAAAATAAGAAGGGGAATATATAATAAAGAATTTTTATTCAGCCCACCAACTATTTGCAACATCAGTGATTTATTAACCATTAATTTACACTACCAGTAGAAGTGAAATCCTTGTGGCAGACCAATTTAATTCTGCTCTTTCATTCTTCTACAGGTTTCAGTTTTTGGACCGTGACCATGCTGAGGCACTATCTTTGAGGATATATATATATATATTTTTAAGATTATTATAACCCCCCCCCCCAGTCTCTTAGGTACTTAGTTTACTGATATCTATTTAATGAATGTTTAAGTTCACCTTGATGTAAAGGTATTAACTTAATGTCAAAATACTGCAAAATCTTTTTGTTTGATGCACCAATCTACTAACAATCTAATACACACACACATACACACAGTGTCCATTTTTATGTCTGTTTTTCGATGCTAGTATGGGTTAGACAAATACATATTGTTTTAGCAATATGCATGTGTGTGTATGTGTATATGTATGAATGCATGTGTGAATGTAAGTAGATATAATGGGGTACCCATATAGCTCTGCCTACCAAATTTTACTCACAAGGTAATTATCAGCCCATGGTTAGGGTAGAAGTCATTAATTACCGAAAGTATCACTGCGCAATCAAACTGATCTTAAAACTACACATCTGCAAAATAATCTGTTTAACCATGCAAGTGTAGTCGTTAATAACCTTCACCACGATGACCTGGGGTTAAACAATAACAGCAGCAAATCATAGTGATCACAGCTGGAACAAATTTGAGCATAAGTTTGCCGTAAGCTCAACAACAACAACAACAAGTTGTAGTAGTCATGGCTGGAACTCACAATCGTAGGTTTGCTTGCCCAGGGCTAACATTGGCTTGAACAATGACAAAGACATCGACAATAACAGCAGCAACAATGTAGCAAAATTATAAACAAAATTTGTTTCCAAAGAGGCAGTGAACCATTGTGTGTTTGTGTAACAAGAAAATATATGTATCTATAGTGTTACAAACAAAATTTATCACGCATCACTAGCTTTGCAGACTGGTATGTTTGGATGTTAGCGTATTTATAAATAAAAGACTGATATGTTTAGGATATTGGAACTGGAATTGAAGATTCTGGTGTGTGTGTGTGTGTGTGTGGGGTTCTGATAAATTACGATAACCTGACTTTGTAATAGTGATGGAATCCAGAATGATTTAATGTAAGCTTAAAAAGGCAGCTTGTAATGTTGTTGTGAGAAGCATCTACACACACACACACACAAATATATGTGGATATATATATATATATATATACACATACCTATATGTGTGTATGCACGGGCATGGCTGTGTGGTAAGGAAGCTTGCTTCCCAGCTACATGGTTTCGGGTTCAGTCCCACCGTGTGGCACCTTGGGCAAGTGTCTTCTGCTATAGCCCCGAGCCGACCGAAGCTTTGTGATTGAATTTGGTAGGCGGAAGTTACTGCCGTGTGTGGATATGTCTGTGTATGTGCTTGTGCCTCTCTCCCAGAGAGAGAGAGAGAGAGAGAGAGAGAGAGAGAGAGAGAGAGAGAGAGGATATATATATATATATATATATATATATATATATATATATATATATATATCAAGATTGGAGCTTATGGTATTATTTCTAACTCTGTATCTACAATTGTTTCAATACAACAATACGTTAATATATTAATATGGCACAGCTCAGATTCAAGTCGCTTTTATATACTACATCTGTATGTGTGTGTGTGTGTGTGTGTGTGTGTGTGTGTGTGATAGTTCACTTATTAATTTTAATTGACAATGGTCAAAGTAGATGACAGATTAGCAGAAGGTTTTTTTCTTTCCTTTTATCTTCTTTTTTTTTATAGTGTGAAAGAGATGCACAAATGAAAGCACAAACACTCTCTCAGCCTTGAACAACATGTTCAGTGGCAAGATGAAGTCAAGGCAACTATCTCTCTCTATTTCTTGCTTACTTTTTCTATATATCTCACTTTCCTCCTTTCTCTTCCTCTTTTTTCTTCCAATCCTCTCTTTCTTTCTTTCTTTCTTTTCCTCTTATATCTCTTCCCCCGTTTCTCTCCCATAAAATAATATGACTAAGAAAGAATCCAACAACCCCATCTTCATTACATTGAAAAATGTCCGGAGAAATAGAAATAAAGAAAGAATGTATATTTACCGTCTTTTCTATTTTTCTTGGAAAGCGTAAGTTTTATGGGCTGAGATTCCCATTCCGAAGAAGAAGTTTGAATGGCTTTCCGTCGTATCACCTGATCAAGAAACAAATGCAAATAAATATCAAAGCTTTATCACACAAAATCAGACACACACGTACAAATTGTTACTTGTTAACATGGTTAACATTCATGAAATTTTTTTGGCAGGGCCACCATGATTAGTATTGGAGGAATTGAACTGGAAAACATATGGTAACTGCAATGCAAGCTTCTCAGTCTTACTGCTGTAACTGTCCCCATTTCAATTTTCTCAAGAAAGAAATCATTAATTTTTGCATTAACCCTTTGCTTGTACTGCGTATCTCATGTGCTATACAGGACATATATTTCCCTAGGGTCCATGCATTATATATGCTTACACATTCTAAAATCTTTTCAACCACCAGGGTAACTTGGGACTCATGAAAGGAAAGCTTTATATTACTGAGAATGTATGAAATGGGGGCTAACTATAAGTCTGAAAATAGATAAGTAAGGATATTTAGGACAAACTTATGAAAGTGCTTTGAAGGGGCAAAAGGTTAATTCAATAAGGTCATTAAGACAACATCTTAATTTCCTCTGTTTAATTATATGACAAACAAACAGAAACTCACCAAATGGGCAGTTTTTCCACTCTCTTTTAGTAAAGTTACAGCAGTATTGTAGTCTACATTCTCCAACGATAAACCATTTACACTAATCACTCGATCATTAATTCTGAAATAATTTATAAAAAAAAAAAAAACAATGAGAGAGAGAGAGAGAGAGAGAGGAAATCAGTGTCAAACAAAGCAGTTGTACAAATGTTATTAAAATCCTATTAAAATGGTAATAGAAAAACTTCCACTAAAATTAAACCATTTCAATTATCTAAATGCAAGCTATTTTTTCATATCCTAAAATGGTTTCCAATTTAATAATAATTAAGTAAAAAAAAAAAGAAAAAGAAAAGAAAATTAAATAATGCAGTAAAAAAAAAATAATTGAAAACATTAAGTATAAAGTAAAATAATTACATAAAATGTGTCTATATTGATGGGCGTATGAGTATATATGCATGCATATGTGTGTATATGTACATAGACAGATATATATGTGTGTGTGTGTGTGTGTGTGTGTGTGTGTGTGTGTGTATGTATGTATGCATATGTATGTATGTATATGTGGGTGTTTGTGTATGCATACATGTGTGTATGCATGCCACTGAAATTATTGATTGAAAACAACATGCTTAATAACTTTGAACAGTATCGACTGTTGAAATCAAAGAGGGCCAGGTGTAAAAGCAGATAGCTAACTTACTGCAGCTTTCCTTCAGCAGGGCCTGCTTTAAGGACATCACAAATAGCTATAGAGGGGTCTCCATTGTCGAAATGTGGATTGTCTCGACCACCACTTACAGCAATGCCAAATCCAAAATTATCAACCTGCGGAAATACAAGAAAAAAAAAAATGTGTTTCAGGATAATATATGAGGTATGGCTGTGTGGTCAAAAAGTTTACATTGAAATTACATGAGTTAAGGTTCGATTCTACAATGGGGGCATTTTAGGAAGTGTCTATTACTTTTAGGTTCATTTTGATGGGTTAGTGTGTCTATTTAAAAATAAGCCTTCTCTCATAATTTTATGTAAGAATTTCTTTTTTATGTTCCAAACACAAGCTTCATAACGATTTCAAATTTTGGTACAAGGACAGCAATTTTAGGGGTGGTGGTAAGTCACTTAAATCAATCCCTATTTTATTTTATTGACCCTAAGATGATGATGATAATGATGATGTACTCTTCTCCCATCAAAGATGACATATGAGTGTTCAGATTTTGCCAAAGGACCTGCACAAATGATTTGTTTATAGTGATCAAATGTATGTGCTGTACATTAGCTCATTCCCTCCATCAAACTAACATTACTTGAACAGGTGTATGGTGTACCTTGCATCAGATGCCGAAGTGATCATAAAGCAATGAGATGAAGTGTTTTGCTCAAAAACACAATGTACCACCTGGTCTAGGAACTGAAACCACAATCTCATGTGCAACACCTTAACCACTAGGCCATGCATCCACACAACAATAATAATAATAATAATAATGATAATGATAATCGTTTCTATTATAGGTACAAGACCTGAAATTTGGGGGATGAAAGGCAATGTCAACCTCAGCAGAATTTGAACTCAGAACATAGTGATGGACAAAGTACCACTAAGCATTTCGTCTGGCATGCTAACAATTCTGTCAACTCACCGCCTTAATAATAATAATAATAATAATGATGTTAATTGGCACAAGGTCAACAATTTTGAGAAGAGGATCTCTGTCGATACCATCACCCCAAGTACTTGACTGATCCTTTATTGCATTAATCCCAACCTCACCACCAGAAGAATGAAAGGTAAAGTTGACTTTGGTGGGATTTGAACTCAGAATGTAAACAGCTGGAACAAATACCACAGAGCATTTAACGGTTCTGTCGGCCCACTTCTCTCAATTATGATGATGATGATGACGATGATTTTTCCTGGACACAAGGGCTTACAATGTTAAGGGCAGCACAAAGATAAATATGTAAAAACAAAATAGTGTGTGTGTGTGGGGGGGGGGGCTGAGGGTTATGGAGTAAAAAGGACAAGAACAACAAACAAAAAAAAAACATCAATAACTAAATAGTAACGACATTAAAGAACGAAATGACAAGAAATAATCCCCAGAACGATAAGTTCCAGAAAACAGAAACACCAGGGTCTGTAAATATTTAATGCTTTTTCGCACAGCGTTTGTTTAATCTTGAACACTTTTTCTGTATATGTCAGAAAACAAAGTCTTGACGTATTTCTCAAACCGCAAATAATAATAATGGTAATAATAATGTTCATGACAGTGATGATGATGATGGTAACGAATGATAATTAGGCATGCTGTATGTACCTAATTTGCTTCCGCTGTAATGGATAAGAATGCAGTTTGGTACAACAGCAGTAGAGAGGTTGAAAATATAATATAATAGGCAGCTGCAGATAACAGTACAAATGCTGGAGAGGAAAAGAAAATATCTGATGCAAAGACTACACCAGAATATACATACATACACACACGAATAAAGATAGGGAGACAGGAGTGACAAAATAAAGCTCTCCTTGGTCAGTTACTATCCAGTGAGATTAGGGAGGTAAGAATGACTATAGAAGATAATTAGATAAACCAATGCCTAAAAAAAAAAAAGACGGGATAATAATGGCTAGAATACTTTTGATCACAGTTTTCTTTTTGGTTAGCACTGTCCTGCTGCTAAATGACAATAACATAATCCCCTTCTATTATTAAAGATAAGAGACATGAAATAATCTCTATCAACATATCAAAGTCCTTTTGACTACAAGATTTCTTAAGAGAACCTACTGGAATATATGGAGTGTAAAAAAAGACGGAGATGGTCATGGCTAAAATGCTTTTGATCATAAGTTTGTTCTATCACAGCTATCCCAGGGCTAAACAACAACAACAACAAGTTCATTATTGAAGATGGAGATAAGAAAGAAATAACAATGTATCAATCCCCTTCTGATCAGAACATCTCTCAACAGAGAACATTGAGAAGCTACCAAAATGTAAGGATTCAGAGATAGAAGAAAATCCAATCTCAAATAAAAGTTGAGCCTAGATACAGCTGCAATGCTACGTAATTAACAAGTCTTGCACAACAACAGCTGCACTCTGAGTCTGCTTTCTTCACCTGGCCACCATCAATATTTGTAGGTATACAGGTGGTGCTCCAGTATGGCCACAGTCTAATGACTGAAATATATTAAAAATACTGATTTTACAAAACAAACAGCTTTCAAATTTAATTATTCTTTTGTTTCTTTTATTTACGATATATATAATGTGCCATCTTGTGAAAATATGCTTTCATACAATTTACCCGAAGTGTCAGGTGTATATGAAAGGCTCTGTCGTATTTACCGACTACATTCCATATCTGTATCTACACCAGTGGTTCTTAAAAGGGGGCTGTATAAGATTTTGTAGTTAAAATTTATCTGCAATAAAATTGGTTGTACTTCGACAATATACGAAATGTTTCAACAATTATTTTACACAATTTCTAATGATATTCAAATATAAAAATACAATAGGATTTAAACAATGAATGACCGGGGTGGGGGTCCATCGAAGTGAAATAGGAATCAAAGGAGTCCATAGATAAAAAAAATGGTTGAAAAACACTGGTGTATACAATCAGTTAAAATAAAGGCCTCCATTTCTTATGCAACCCCTAGTGGAGCCCTTCCTTGATTTTGGTGTAGCTCAGTCATCCCATATTAATTGCCAGTGAATGATCTGATAAATACATATTGCAATTATCAATGATAAAAGTTTTTAAAATAAATGCATCCATGTCTGGTAAAAAGGAAGTCTACAAATGCAACTCCTAACATGAAAAGGAAAGTAAATAAATAAACATTTTGTTCCATATCTTCACAACGTACGTTAGTAATAATTAAGTTATTTATTATCTTACGCTAATTTAGTAGGATTATAGACATATGTAGATTAATCCCTCGCCATATCGTGGTTCACCTAATGTGCACCCATTACACCACGGATTTTTCTGGCTTATATACGTAAATTTATATCACAGACTCCTCAGTATATCCAGGTTTCTGTGACTGATAAGTATTTATATTCTTTTAGATTTTAATTATTTCTGTGGGAGGTTTTGGAATGCAACACTTGCGATAGTTGAGGGATTACTGTAAATACTTTACGTTAATTTTGTAACTTGTATTAACGTGAGCTAATTAAATAAAAACAATATATTTTTTTAACATGTAGAACATTCCCCTGCTTATATTATATAATGAGTTTGTTTTACATCAATCTGAATTATGGCGCCAGTGTAAAGTGTAGGCTGCCTGCCTATATATCTGTCTGTACATATGTATATTATATACATTATATATATTTTATAACATATTTATTACATACATATACATGCAAGACATACAGTATATGTATTACATATAACAAACATTAAATATATACTATCTATATTTATTATTTACATATGTAATATCTATTATATACATATGCAAATGCACACATATATATGATAGTGTATATATATATATATATATATATATATATATATATGTATCAGATCTCTGCCTCAATTTAAACCAGGTTTGTGCTTTTCTACTTAGGACAATTTTCAGAAATAGGAACAGGATCTTTCAAACTGAATGATGATGTCATAAAAAAATTAGCCAATGACACGACTACATATCAAATTCACTGACAGATGTCAGCAAAATTGCTGATGAATCAAATTTTGCTAATTGCAAATCAGTTGAGCTTAAATTTAGCTAAATCAGTAAGATAGACAGTCAGTCATAACATCAGAAAGACCGGATCTGAGAGCAGTGTAGGCAGCAGAACTGAGAACAGTATGCAGTCATGCATTTCAGTGAGGCTGTATTTAACAACATAGATAAACACAGGTATATAAAATACCATGCATTTTAAGGTCTTGATTTCTTAAAATTATCTCTGCCTCTGGAGGGTGTTTAATAATTACAAAATGGCAATTAAAGCTATTTCCACTAGAAAAGGAAGATAATCTCAAGAATCATGAATTCTTAAAAGTCGATATACTATTAAGAACAAGCTTATTGTTGGACAGTTGAGGACATGTTTCAGGCTCAATAGTCATCATCAGTATGACAACTGTCCAATTTTATCTCCAGTGGCCCAGGGACTGAGACAAATACAAGAGTAGAACACATTTATGGCTTAGGTGATTTGCATAATTTCGGACCTACCGAATATGAAGAGTCTGCAACATGAATGACCTACAAACTTAAGAATTATATATACTATGGCAACTGATGCTTGCGTTCAATCACAAATTCTCTTTTCCTTGTCTACACATAATTACAGAACCTGCTCAACTAAACTGCCGCATAGAAATAACTTTTTTATGCTACTCTCTAGTTCCTCACAGATGGCTGTTTTGATAATAAACATAGGAGGAATCAAAAACAAGACATCTCTCATGCATTTATACAACTTTCCATTCATCTCATTATTAATGCAGTAACACACATACATCTATGTGTTTCAACTGGTAACCACTTCATATTTATTTACATTCATTCCAACTACACTCTCGGAGTGGTTGGCGTTAGGAAGGGCATCCAGCTGTAGAAACTCTGCCAAATCAGATTGGAGCCTGGTGTCACCTCTTGGTTCACCAGTCCTCAGTCAAATCGTCCAACCCATGCTAGCATGGAAAGCGGATGATAAACAACGACGATGATGATGATGATGATTTCATTTCATATGTTAAATTGGTGAAGTTGAATATTACATACACCAATGAGCTTCAGTGCAGTTTCTGCCTACTTGAATTTCAAATACACTGGTTAAGTTTAGGGTGACGCAGAAGACATTTGCACAAGGTGTCATGCATTGGGAGTGAACCTGAAACTGTGTGGCTGAAAGCAAACTTCTTAACCACACAGCCATGCCGGCACCTATATATATATATCTTCTATGCAAGTAACTCAGTGATAAACAGAGAAATAAATTGTTGATATCGACAAAGATAAAGTTCCTGGAATAATGACATTTTGACCATTTCCTTCAGAAGACTGACCAAAGATGATCAATATAATCTACCTGCTTCTTCGTTGGCCTGTCTGACTGTGCCATAAAAGCTCCCTTCACACTTTCACATTAGTACTCTTAACCTTCTCTCTCTTTTTCTTCTGCTGCTTCTTACTCTCCTCTTAACCGTTTCTCCTTTCCTTGTCTTTCTTTTCCTCTATTCTTATCTCTATTTCTTTACCCCTTCAAATTCACTTTCTCCTTTATCTCTTTTTACCTCTTACTCTCTCTCTCTCTTTCTCTTCTGCCCCTTTCCCTTATATTTCTCTTTATCCCCCTCCCAACATCTCTCATGCTCCTTGACCCCATTACATCAAATCTGTGTTCCTTTGTCCAACAATAAATAACCTGTCTTTCATCTTTAGTCATTTCAAAAATTCACTGCTAAAATAACCATTTGTTATTCTCGAAATTTCAAAACCCAAACTTTCTGCCATCAAAGTCAGCCTGCATCATTTGTCTCTCAATAAAGAACTTGTCCAAATCAACCAAGACAACATACAAAATATGTGACCCTGCGCCATAATTTATACATAATCACTTTGCCTTGTCCAATACAAGCCAAGGTAAGGTACCTATGTACATGATTAGTCTACCTGTTAAAATTAGTAGCAAAATTTCACTTAAATCTCATACCATACTGTCATAGGAAAGGAAAAGAAGTTTTGGATATATTTAGTTTGGAAAATATAACACATGATGGTCATGGCTTGAAAATGTTTAATCATAAGTCTTCTTCATCAGAAAAGAGAGTTTAGTAACAATAATGACAACCTGTTCAATATGAGATAGTTATAGTTCTAGCAGGTCATTCAATATGCTAAAAATAGCAGCCAAATCTCACTCTCTTTCTCTTGAATCACATCCTACCGTCTTAAAAATGACAACACATATCTGATAATATGAAATTGAAATATATTAAGTTTTAAAAAGAAAAGAAAAAGATAAAATTGAAAAACAAGAACACCTTTGATTGTAAGCCTGTTCAGTCGAAGCTGACAGTCAAAATGAAACAACAATAACAAGAAAGACTAATGAAGGATTATCTTATTCATTCATGGGCAACTGTAACCTGTGGAACCTTCTGAATGGCTCACCTGATGATAAGCCATGTCTCATGTGACCTGATTCTCAAAAAAAAGTTTACCAATGCCTGATACAAATGATTGTTTGATCTGACAGAAGTAGCAGCCAAATCTCCTTCAAGTCACATTCTACTTTAAAAAAAAGGGGGGGTAAATTGGATAATGTAGTCTTATGTATATTATATCGGATGAAAAAAATACAGTCATAACCAGAGCACATTTGATTATAGGTCTACTGGATGAAGACTAACCCAGGGTTAAACAACAATAACCTGATCTTTAATCTCTGTAATCTCTGACACAAGGATTACAAATTTCAAAATGGGAATCTTTTAAGATGAGATAAAAATAAAAAAAAGGAGGGATACATGAAGCAATGTAGCAGTTGCTCAAGAGACTAATACAGTATTTTCAAGCATACAGGTCAATATAGTGTAAACATTCAAACATCATCAATTCCTTTCCAAATCTTGCTGTATTTTACAAGGAATTTTTGGTCCTCCAAATTCGTCTTGGCACATAAGTCAACTTGACCTTTTTTTGGTGTAAATTTTCATCTGGAAAATTCAACTTGTATGCTGGAAAAAAAGGTAATAGCAGGTATGTTCCCACAAATTACATGCTATCACCTTAGAAGAAAAGAGACATGTTGGACAATAGAGTCGAATATATATATATATATATATATATATATATATATATATATATATATATATATATATATATATATATATATATATATGTATATATAGTATGTAGATAGAGTTATAACCCAAATTGTGTCTTCATGAAGTACATCTGCATATTCAAGTACTCCCAGGTATATCAGGAGGTGCTATATTTTCTATGAGAGTTCAAAATACCGGAAAATACTTTTTATTATTTCTCGTTATTTTTATCAAAAAAAAAAAAATGGAAAAAAAAAAATAATAATAATAAAATACCAAATGTTTCCAGTTCTCTCTCTACCTGATTTTTTTTTAATGTAATTTTTCCTGTTTTTACTTTATAATATATAATCACTCTTATTAAATGTCTAAATATCTTTAAAGTTTTAGACATTTCGCTACCAAGAGCACTTATTCCAAAATCAGTATACTGTATTCTCATTGAATATATCTGATTAACTATATATATATATATATATATATATATATATATATATATATATATATATATAATGTTCTGTTTAATCAGTTCTGACCTGGAGCGAAACAACAAATGTTACTGATTGCAGAATGGAAAAGATTTCATGATCTCAAGATAACATTTAATTGAAAGAACCTTCTCTAATTGCCTTCCAAATCAAATATATTTAATAAATCATATTAATGCAGAGGATAACTTGCACGAACCCAAATAAATAAAACCACCAACAACCCAAACACTAATAAGATACTTAACTGCCATAAAACTATTTAAAAAAATCTTCATCCCAAAATAATGCTTCACACAAAAATTTTGCATGGCTGTATGGTAAGAAGTTTGCTTCCCAAACACATAATTCTGGGTTCAGTTCTACTGCATGGCACCTTGGGCAAGTGTCTTCTACTATAGCCTTGGGCCGACCAAAGCCTTGTGAGTGGATTTGGTAGATGGAAACTGAAAGATGCCTGTCATATATATGTATATATTTATGTGTGTGTGTTTGTGTCTGTGTTTGCCCTACCTGCCATCATTTGACAACTGATGTTTGTGTTTACGTCCATGTAACATAGCAGTTCAGTTAAAAGGGCCCGACAGAATAAGCAACAGGCTTATAAAGAATAAGTCCAAGGGTCGATTTCTTCAACTAAAAGGCAGTGCTTCAGCATGGCCACAGTCAAATTAATGAAACAAGTAAAACACATCATTTCATGTTGCTCCAGTCCACTCAGCTGGCAAAGATGAGTAATCCTGTGAGAGACCAGCATCCCATCCAGGTGGGGAAATAGATTTGTTACAGAATCTGGGCAAATGGCCTTATGAGACTATGGCTTGGGAAAGGCCTTTGGTCTTGTTGCAAACATTTAGGCCAACTCTTTGAGGTTTCAGGATAACTTCCTCTCTGCCATCCACTACTCTTGGAGCCCATCATCCAAAAAATAAAGCACCATGGGTGCTACCCTTCCTACCCAATACTGATAAATGAGTAAAAAATAATTAAAAAACTATAACTAGTTTAACTTCTTATGATAATTGTGTCACAGCAAGTTTCAACTAGAGAGCAAAAGTGTTGTACTTTCTGGCATATATGCTGATCTAGTATATAGTATAAACATGTAGAGTAGACATTCAAACATTGTCACTGTCTTTCTAAATCTGGCTGCATTTCACATGGAATTCTTGGTCCTCCTAAGTCATTTTGGTGTGTAAGGTGACCTTCCATTTTGGATTGTAAATTTTAGTCTCAAAAATACAACTAGTATGCTGGAATATACAATAACTTCAGCTTCTTTATTATTAAAGACATTGGAAATAGAAAACGGGGAAAAAAAATTACTGTATGTTTCCATGACTTCAGTTAAAGGATGGATATATGAAATATTAGCCAAACTTTTCAATGTTTAATAGCCAAAGTTGAAGAGATATGCTGACTTGATGCTGTAAAATTCTGAAAATTTCTCCAGACAGCATAATAAATTAATGATTCAAGACAATGGCGACAAGGAGAAGAAGGAGAAGAAGAAGAAGAAGAAGAAGAAGAAGAAGAAGAAGAAGAAGAAGAAGAAGAAGAAGAAGAAGAAGAAGAAGAAGAAGAAGAAGAAGAAGAAGAAGAAGAAGAAGAAGAAGAAGAAGAAGAAGAAGAAGAAGAAGAAGAAGAAGAAGAAGAAGAAGAAGAAGAAGAAGAAGAAGAAGAAGAAGAAGAAGAAGAAGAAGAAGAAGAAGCAGCAGCATTATCAAGAAAACTTAGCAGAGTATTTGATAGAGCAATTGCTTGCAATATTTTCCTGTAATCACAAACAGTGGGTGCTGTTAAATGCCAGGTAAGCTGTGATTGAATGATCAAAGGTATTTCACCTGTGATCATCATGTCTTTTCCTATAGGCATACCTTTCACCTTTTACTACTTTCAGTCATTGGACAGCGACCATGCTGTGGCACCACCTTGAAGGGTTTTAGATGAACAAACTAGCGCCAGTATTTATCTTTTAAATCTGGTACTTATTCTCTTTTACTGAATTGCTAAGTTACAGAGATATAAACAAACTAACACCGGTTGTTAATTGGTGGGTGGGGGTCAAACAGAGACACATGCACACACATGTAGGCTCCGGCAGGGGATGGTGGCGAACTCTGCTGTACTCTTTCACCACAACTATCTCTCACTCTTGCTTCCTGTTTCTGCTGTACCTGTATTTCAAAGGGACAGCCTTGTCACACTCTGTGTCACGCTGAATCTCCCTGAGGACTATGTTAAGGGTACACGTGTCTGTGGAGTGCTCAGCCACTTGCACATTAATTTCACGAGCAGGCTGCTCCGTTGATTGGATCAACTGGAACCTTCATCGTCGTAACTGACGGAGTGCCACGATGATGTATGCATGCATGAGTGAATATGTGCAACTGACTGTTCGTCATCGCATGACAGTTATGAGTGTCACTGTAATGCAAATGGAGTTCTTCATTTCCAATATTCTGTGAAACCATGTCTGCTCATCAGAAAAATTACTTGGAAACAGATGAGGGTTGGCAACAAGATGGGCATCCAGCCATTGAAAATTTACCTCAACAAATTCCACTTGACCCATGCAAGGATGGGAAAGTGGACATTAAATTGACGATGATGATGATGATGACTATGTTTCCTTCAAAATTAAAAAAAACAAAATCACTGCACATATCAAACATTAATGCACCCCTACCCTATTACAAGAACAGTAATCAACCTTATCCAATGTGTCTGACTATATGCCATTCTGCTGGATGATGATATAATGTCACCAATAATAATGTTACAAAATAAGTATGGCTAATCCAGTATAGTATATGTTTGATCAGCCATTAATTAATTAACGTTAATTAATACTTGAGTATTGAACAGATGGGAAGTGCAGAGCAACAGCAACTCTAATGCTCCGACTGACTCCATCTTTCCCACCTCCTCAGTAGATACCATCAGAATCTATGATCAATTCTAGTCTACAGACATCAGTCACTGAATTCCATTATTGCCTTAGTCTATAGCAACAGTAACCAATGTTGTCTATACACAATACAAATACCTCAGTTAATCACACACATCACATTTCTGCCTTTTAACAATTAAAAGAAGAGTTTCATTATTTGTAATCTTCCTAACAATTTCTTCCACTCTTGTTTCACACACACTTGTGACAAATATCACCTTCCATTCTTTGCTTATTTCCATCTGTTGTAAAGTACATAAAAGCAACAAACTGTATTCTTCGTTATGTGTCACATCCATATGTTTAATAACAATGGTATATTTAGTCTCACTGTCGCAGTTGACTATGAGGATAAACCGCAATGTCTCCAGCAGCAGAGAACCAAATTGACAAGTTGTATCTTTTGTAAAACTCAACAGAAATCATCCGTTTCTGTCTTCCAAGATGTCAAAATGGCACAGCATAGAAATACTCATTAAAAATGGAAATTAAAGCAAAAGACTGTAAGTGGTAAATGTGTTTCACTAAACAATACAAAATTGATAACTGAGAATTAATAACTAAAGTGCCAACACAGTGTTCATCTCCATTTTGAATAAAAACACCAAAATTGAGATGAACACCATTCCTCCATGTGATTGGCTTGAAAAATTGTTAAGATATTAAGATATTTCTCTATTTTTCTTAACATGAAACCAATGGTAGCCTTGATTCACAAATAAAGAAACTCTATCTACCATTGCAGTGTTAAGCACTCATTTTCATCGTTCAATATTTATATATCAATGCTTCTGATGTCCCTAAACACTAGTTAAGCACTAAACATGAACAGAGAATCAAAGCAAACCATAGAAAAACATTATATATATGTATATATATATATATATATATATATATATATATATATATATATATTTATATATTTAATCTTTTGTGGATGCCATGGTTAAACCACAGGGATTTCAGCAGCTTAAGATTTATCAGGGATAGTACACCTCTTCTCTGGTTAAACCACAGACCCTGATTTCACAGAACGACTAAATACATATTCAATAAACACATGGATTCTACTCAATTTTCCTATTTATTTATAACCCAGAATGCTCTTTGGTACCATAGTTATTAATACCATTAATACCTGGCTATCAACCATGATATAAATTAAGTTATGCTTCTCTTCAGTCCATATAT
This sequence comes from Octopus bimaculoides, assembly GCF_046866305.1. NCBI lineage: Eukaryota > Metazoa > Mollusca > Cephalopoda > Octopoda > Octopodidae > Octopus > Octopus bimaculoides. The sequence continues at coordinate 33,476,576 of NC_142950.1, read as the reverse complement.
TTTTAAGAAGTAGGTGAAGGTGAGACCAGCAGAGTCAATCAGAGAATGGTTGGATAGTTATGATGTCCACTTCCCAATCATGTGGTCTCAGGTTCAGTCCCACAGTGCAGCACTTCTACTATAGTTCTGGGCTGACCAATGGCTTGTGAGTGTAATTGGTACTCAGAAAGTCAGAGGTAGTCTATGCATATGTATATGTGTGTGTGTGTGTGTGTGCGTGTGCATGTGTGAAGGTAAGTGGTCTAATGGTTAGGAAGTTGGGCTCACAGTCATAAGATCACCTCAATCCTGACAAAAGACTATTGTGACACCTGTGGGCACCTATGGGCACCTGTGTGCTTCCAGCTCTGGACTGCAAAGTCACATGTGCTCTCATCACTGAGAATACAGACTTTGTCATTGTCAGACACTGGTGGACTACCAACCTATACGATGGACTTCTTTCAGTTTCAGCAACATATCCCATAGTTGGAGCTTTCAATGGGTAAGGGTCAGAGGAATGAAAACAGTTAAGGGGTTGCTGACAGAAAGAGCATCAGGCCATAGGAAATCTGCCCGAACATCTCTTCCAACACATGCCAGTATGGAAATACAAATGTAGATCTCTGATAAGACTTAAAAAGAGAGGAACCTATATTCTATACTGTTCGAAATAACTGTGATTTAACCACAGATCCTAATTTTACAGAAACACTAAATATATGTTTATTAAGTATACTGATAGAATTCCATAATACATATTTATTCATAACTCACACAGTATTGATATTTTCATTATTCTTTTATAGTCAGGCCACAGATAAGAGAAATACAATATATATTTCATTGTATTTCGCTACCCCTCTGTATAGTTCATATATAATAACATATGGACACACAATATTTTTCATTTATTCATTTCTTTATACCATTTTATAGCATGAATGTCTTTTTTTTTCCATTGTACATTTATGGCCTGGCCAATGATATTTCATAACATTTTGGAAAAAAAAAAAATTATACAAGAATTTTATGATTTGATACTTTGGGGAAAAATTCCTTAGTTTTCATATTGTTGAAAATGAAAGACCAACATAATAAAATAACTAATTGGGTCTTTGCTCTAACATGTTAACAAGAAGAAACTATATCACATATGAGGGAACATCTATGAAGTCATATCACCAGCTAGAAATAGTAGCCAAAAATCCCTCAAAACATATACAAATTGGACATTCAGTTCATCAATAAGCAACTGGTTGTCTGTTGAGGAAACCGATGAAAGAATTAGCATGTATGCGTGTGCATGTGTAAGAAAGAATGAGTGTTTGTGAGAGAGAGTATGTGTTAGTGACAGAAAGAGAGTGTGTGTATGCGTTTGTGTGTGAGAGAGATAAAGAGAGAGAGAGTGTCTGTAAGCAAGAGATAGAGAGATTGAAAAAGAGAGAGAGAGAGTGCATGCACACGCATGTGTGTGTGTGTGTGTGTGTGTGTGTGTGTGTGTGTGTGTGTAAGAAAAGAATTAGCTAAAAGCTGCTGAGATCAGATGTCTCACGTATAAAATATTGTTTCTTGCTAAGATATTAGTGGAAGCACTTCTCTATTTATTGTTAATTTTACTATTTTTTAAAAATTTATATTCTTTATATATTTAACACTCTATTCCCTTTTTCCTCCCCCTTTATTTTTTTAACGTTTCTCGCATTTGTAACGTTCATGTCTCCACTATCTTAAATTTAATAAACAAGTATAAATATCTCCTGAACATTCTGACATCCATGAAATATTCTTGTCAGTTAAATCTTCAGCTTGCATGTCTAATGTAATTCAATAATAACGTCACTGACAATCAGTCAATCAGTGCAAGTAAATTCACTCACACAAGCAGATACCCAAGAAAGAACCCCTACACAGTTACTCAACCTCATTAAAAATAGCAGTCACATATCTATCTATCTATCTATCTATCTATCTGTCTTTCTATCTATTTATCCCCTTTTCTGAAATCACATTCCAGTGTCTTAGAAGAAAAAAGCAGGATACATTAGTTAATGCAGTCTTAGTTTAATTTACACTATGTCTGAGCAAAAGATGGGATGGTCACAGCTTGAATATCTTTGATGACAAGTCTGACTGATCAGAGTAGAGCTGAACAAAAATAGAACAAGCTTCTTAATCACATAGATGGATGGAGAGATGAATGAATGAGCAGGTGGTTGGATGGATCAATCTCTCTTTCCCTACCTACCCACTTACCTATTTATAGACACACACATGCATGCGTGCATGGACTTTTCTGTTGTAAATGACAGACAAGGGTTCTGCAATTTCTTGCTGAACAACATCTTGCACAGATGATTTGTTTGCAGTAATATAAAAGTGTTTGTGTTGTAAATTAGCTCACTCCCTCCATCAAATGTCATTGCCTGTGCAGATGCATGACATGGTACACATTGGATGTCGAAGTTATTTCAGAGCAACACAAAAAGAAGTGATTTGCTCAAGAACACAATACACCACAGAGAATTGAAATCACAATCTTGTGATCATGAATGTAAACTAACCATTAAGTCATACAAATGTATCATCATCATCGTCGTTGTTTAACATCCGCTTTCCATGCTAGCATGGGTTGGACGATTTGACTGAGGACTGGTGAACCAGATGGCTGCACCAGGCTCCAATCTGATTTGGCAGAGTTTCTACAGCTGGATGCCATTCCTAACGCCAACCACTCCGAGAGTGTAGGGGGTGCATTTACATGCCACCAGCACGAAGGCCAGTCAAGAGGTACTGGCAACGGCCACGTTCGAAATGGTGTATTTTACATGCCATCTGCACAAGGGCCAGTCCAGCGGTACTGGCAACGAACTCGCTCGATATATACACATAATAATAATGATGATGATGATGATGATGATGATGCAGTACCAGGCAGTGGCTCTCATGGCTTTTGATCTTAACTAATTTTAAATGCTATGTACATTGTTTTGTCTTGGTATAAAAGATGGGCTACAGCAGATATTCTGCTCAATACCACAGATTTGCTTCTCAGTTGTTTGACCTTAACCAGTTGAGCATGTCCCTTAGTGGCTGACAATATATGCATCTCTGATCACAAGCAGAAGTAGTGAGGGAGCATCATAGCCATGTGTTGAGAGGAATTCTTTGGGGTTTGGATATTTCACCTTTAGAAACATGGGTGTGTCATTCACCATCCTCAAACCCTTATTCAGGGACCTTTTGAACTGAGAAGACTGAAGCAACATGAAATAAAGTGTATTGCTCAAGGACACAGTGCACTGCCAGGAATCAAATTTACAATCATAAGCTGAATATCCTAACCACTAAGCTATGTGCCTTCACAAGACAGTATACAATGTAAATCTTAACTCGGAACCATTGTATCAGGTCATTGTTTACGATGTCCCATTCTAGAAACAAAGTCTAAAGGTTTGGCTGATACAAAAAATGCAACAGACACTGGTTTGAATGAAAACCATGTTGTGTCTACAGTTGAGCCTCGGTTGCAATATGATTGAAAGAAGCCACTAAAGTAGACCAACACACACACACACACACATGCATATTGATATACATATGCAGATACACAGACATGCATATACATACTGAAATAAACAAACTCCCAAACAGGATAGATGCCAGGCTATTTGCTGTATTTTCATAGATTGCTGCCAACATACTTGCTAGAATTAGTTTGTAAATAGACCTGGTAATGATGCCGTACAGAATAACAATGACATAATGCCAACAACACAATATTTTATATATCATAATCATCATAGCCATCAACATTTAACGTTCATATTCCATGCTGGCATGGGATGATGGTTTGACGGAAGCTGAGAAGCCAGGGGACTGTGTCAAGCTCTAATGTCTGCTGTGACATACTTTCTACAGATGAATATTTTTCCTAATGCCAACCACTTACAAAGTGTGTATATATTTGTGTGTGTGTGTGTGTGTGTGGTGGGTATTTAAGCAATGTGTTTGTGGATAGAAAGAGCAATAACTCCTGAGATATTCATATACACCCACTACCTATTTTTCTGTCTCCAATCGCATTGTTTACAGAGATGTAGTTGTATACAAAACATTGTCATAACTTTCAGTGCTGGCTCTAAGTTATACAGAAAAACTGTAATTTCGATTTTAAGAGTTACTTTTTCAGAGTTATAATGGAAGTGACAAAGGAGCATATTTGGTATACTTTGCTTTATGAGTTCAATATAAGGCAACAATGCAATGGCGAGGAATATTAATGCAGTATATGAGACCAGATAATAAGCGTAATTTAGTGTCAATGGTGGTTCCAGAAATTCTGAGCCAGAAACTACAGCCTAGGAGACAAGCCTCATCCTGGAAGATCTGTAGAGCTTGACAAGGTTGTCCTGCAAACCCTGGTGGAACAAAATCTCATTGTAACTGTTGAGGAATTAGCAGAGGAGTTTGGATTTGGTCATTCAACCATTCATCGACACCAGAAGGAAAACGACCATCTTTGGTTTCAAGATGAAACGTGTTCTTCCATCAAGATAATACTTGGCCACGTACAGAGAGGATGACATTCCAAAGGCTGGAGCAGTTTGAATGGGAAACAATGCCCCACCCACCATATTTGCCAGACATTGCCCTATCTGATTATCATTTATTCCACAGTCTTCAAAATCATTTGGATGGAAAAAATATGAATTCTGTAGATGAGGTCAGAACACTACTGGGAGAGTATTTTTCATCACGGACAAGTGAATTTCAGAAGAGGGGTCTTGGAAGTCTACCAGACAGGTGGAGGAGCATTGTAGAAAATGAAGGAGAGTATATTTTAGATTAAAAAAGAACTTTATCCTAATTTCGAAAAATAAAAGAAGTATAAAAAAACTGCATTATTTATGGGATGACCCAATATATATGTAGGTATGTATAAACACACACATTCACATATAGAAGTGAATTGAAATCTTTGTCATGCAACAGTGATCACCACAACATAACTGTCTTCTTTCAATATTCAGGCTGGTTTAATATACATGGGAATGGAATGATTTTTTTGTCTATAGCTTTTGATTTCATTAGCTGGTCTCTAATGCTATTTTATTAGAGCATTGTGTATGGTTGTTGTCATTTCATTTGCCAATTTATTGGTGGTCCTATTTTATATTGCTTGGCTATTGTTCATCTCTGTATTATTTCCTGTTATCTAATTCAGTATCCAGCATCTTTGCTTCTATATTGTGCGACTGTATTCTGTTTTGCTAAACTTGTTTATCATTTATTCACTGGTTGGTTTAGTACTCAGCCTGTATCTGCTTCTTGATTACATCATTTACATCTTTGTTATGCTAAACTTCTCATTCTATACATCAAAAAAAAATTTTTTTTTAATATCTGAAAAATCTCAGAGGGGGACAGTGAGACACAACGATGTGAATGCCAGAGAAACAAAAAGAAAGAAAGAAAGAAAGGAAGAAATTAACCATAAGAAATTTTGATAAACATCAGATATAAAATGCAAACCACTTAACAACAGTGTGTATCAAAAAGATATTTTGTGACTTCAGATATTAAAATAAGAATTTATGAAGTATAAAGAATAACTTTAGCAAATATGATGTAATGTAATAAACAGGTAGGTGATAGTTACTGAACCAACCAATGAATAAGAAATAAACAAATAAACATTTTTTGCAAAAAGCACACAGTAAGACAGGATGCACTACACGAAAGACAAGCAAAGACTGGACAATGATTGAATTGGTTAATAGGAAATGGCATATAGACCTGAAAAACAATAAACAAACATATGCATGTCTGCATGTGTCAGGGAGAGTGTCTTTGAGTTTCGGTGATTGTACATGGGATGGTCCATGGGATGGTACATGGCATGTTATACAAACTTGTCTGGTTATTGTACTACTTGAGCATGAAGTTTATAGTAGCTCTCACATTTAAATCCTGTATTTACTAAATGATATTTATCTATTGATAGGTGGAGCACTTTTCCATCGATTGTGTCAATAAGCGATCAGAACATATACACTTATGTCTTCTGCAGTTAGCATACACACATATCACACACAAATGTGGTCTGATCAATAAGTATCCGGACTGTTGCCATAGAAACGAAGCTAAAGCATGCAGAGTGAAGCCGCCACTTGGCACAGATTGATCTTGAACTCTGCTGTGCATTCTCTCTACGAAATCCATTTACAAGGCTTTTGTAGGCCCAGGGATAGAGTAGAAGACACTGGTCCAAGGTACCCAGCAGTGATACAGAACCTAAAACCATGTGATTAGGAAACAAACTTCTTACCACACAGCCATGCCTTCACCTACAAGGGGTTGCTGAAAAGTTCCTGGCTTTAAGGATATTGCAAAAAGCCTGGTTGGAGGCCCAACCATCTGAGTTCTTTTACAGGGCTCAGAAAAACTGAAGGACTGCTGCAATAAGAGTGTGAATCTGAAAGGGGGAATCTGTTGACTAAAATCATAATTAACTGATTCTCCTGTATTTTATTTTACCTGAAGCCAAGAACTTTTCACCCTCCCCACCACCCCATAAACGTGTTAAATAGAGTTTAGTAATAACTGAAGATGTTTAATAGAATTTTGTAATATCCCAAACACATGACAGCATTTTATGATGCCAAAAAACACATGCAGAGCCTGAACTGAATTTCATATAAAATTCACCTGGTGATTGTAAATTTTGGTAGGTTTTTTTTCCCTCTTTCCTCACACAACTAAATATAAAAAAATGCAAAAAAAAAAAAAAAAAAAAAGAAAACACAAACAAAATCTGTAACAGTTTCTATACTCTTATCATAGAATCCAGGTTAACAAATGATGCTACAGCAATATTGGAGAATTAGTAAAGAAGACATCTTCACAGTTCGCATCAATAAATAAGTAATCGTAATAACACACTGCTTCATTAACTCACAATATATTCTCAGCTCATTTCGCTATATTTCATGAGAGAGACTATGGACTAAAATTGCAATTTTCTTAATCCCCACAAATTTTTCTTTCTTTTTTTTTTTTTTACCATTCCCTCCCTTTCTCTCTGCCGTCAAAATTGTGCCAACAAAAGATAAGACATAATAGCAGTTGATTGGGTGTATATTTACCATAAAATAATAATAATAATAATTTTATTGGCATAGGGGTGGCTGTGTGGTAAGAAGTTTGCTTCCCAACCATATGGTTCCAGGCTCACTTCCACAGTGTGGCACTTTGAGCAAGTGGCTTCTACTATATCCTTAGGCCAACTAAAGCCCTGTAAGTGGATTTGGTAGTTAGAAGCAGAAAGAAGCCATATATATATATATATATATATATATATATATATATATATATATGTACACACACACATGCATGCATACATGTCTGCTTGTGCCTTCTTGTCTTGGCTTCCAGTATTCTACAAAAACATATCTGGCTTTGGGGAAATATTACCTTGCTTGTGAGGGTTGGTGACAGGAAGGGTATCCAACCATAGAAAATCTGCCTCAATAAAACTTTATCCAAACCATGCAAGCATGGGAAAGTGGATTTTAAAATGATGATGGTGATGATTTATCTGCCAAAGGGACATTAAATGAAGGGGACATTACAAAAACAGGTTCTCAAACAGGGCTCATATAAAGTTTTTCAGGGTCCATGTAAGCAAAAATAGTAAATTGGGGATTTATGGAGTAGTTTAAGGGTCCATGAAAAAATTTTGCTTTTGATGTATTTTTTTGCAAGACACAACAACTAAGTTTCTTTTTCTGATTCTAAACTTAGTTCAACATGTTTCTGGCTACTGAAACATGTTCTCTTGGTGAGTGATATTGCAAACCAACACAAGTGAATGTACGGTAAACAAAATAGGAATTTTGAAAAGAATATCTATAAAACTGAATGGCAATGGGAGTCCACCAGAATAGAATAACAATCAAAGGAGTCCACTATAAAAAATGGTTGAGAACCACTGGGTTAGATAAAGTGTAGTGGGGATTTACACAGAAATTAAATGGAGGGAAAAATAAGGCAATAAAATACCATATGATGGTTGGTTGGATGTCTGGTTGCTAGGTGCAGCTTGAATATGCTTTAAGCAGCAATCCATGGCCAATAAACACAACAGCTTTAGTTCTTGTTGTCTTGAATCATTTTGTTGTGAGGTTAGCGTATATCATTTATTCACATACATACACCAGAATCGCAGTACATGTAAAGCAGGCTTTTGTTTCTTCTTCATCTTCCTCTTCCTCTTCGTGTAATCACTACAACAATGCTGGCTTCATTATCTAATGACTTGCTTAATAAACTATTTTTGTTGCTGGTTTTTGTGTTGTGTTTTGTTTCGCCATATTAACTTGCTGTATTCGTATTTATTCCTTCCGACCTTACAGCTATTTTCCTTTCAGTAAAAACAGAAACAGAAATGGTCATGTGATCTTCTTCGAACTTTCTTAACCAAATCTACCCCTCTCTCCAGCTTCACCTCTGCCCTCTCTCTCTCTCTCTCTTCCCCCCTCTCTCTCTCTATCCAAATGCCTGAATTTACATCAATGAATAAAATACCATGTAAGTGATGTTTTAACATTTATTTGTGAATATACTTTTGGTTTCCAAAGTTCAGAAATTGTATCCAGTGAATGGTTGCATGCAAGCTGCTGCACAGCAGATGTGCACCTTTTCACAGCGTCTCAATGCATTAAAAGGTCAATTGCAACAAAACAGAGATCAAAACTTTTGTTCCATTTGGTGATGGATGTGTGTGAATATGTGTGTGTGTGTGTGTGGGGGGGGGGGTGATGAGTTTTACTTTTTTCACATTTTTCAAACTATTTCAACGTTCAGACTATTGAAATGGGACACAAATTAACTAACAACCACTGTAATCATCATCATCATCATCATCACTACCATCACAACAACTACAGCTTATTTGCCACTGCTACCACCACCACCTTCACCACCACCACCACCACAACAACAAGAGCAGCAGTCATCACAATCATTGTCACATCAATAACAGTTATTGCTCCTACTGTAGCAACCACCACCACCACCACCACCACCACCACCACCACCATCACAACACATCACAGCAACCATCACTTACAACCACTAACCCATCAACTACCACCACCACCACCACCACCACCACCACCACCACCATCATCATCACAACAGCCATCACTTACAACCACTAACCCATCAACTACCATCACCACCACCAACCAGTAACAACAACAACAACAACAACAATCAACAGCCAATAAATACTACAACTATAACAACTAACACTACCTCCATGACAACAACACTGCTGTATGCAAATATCTTGGTATTTAAGCAGGAAGTGATGACGATGATGATGATGATGGTGATGACTGTTCACTATTACCTCACCACACACACACACACACACACACGCACAAATATAACCCTAACTTTGATGATATCTTGAGAAGGTCAGCTTGATCCCAGTATCGGATTCTGAAGTGAACAGTCCTGAAATACATTGAAATGACGCTGAGATCAAATCAACTTGCTGTCCACACTGATGGATTCAGTTTAGATATAAGCTGAGAGGGATTCACCTAAGCTTATCTATCTATCTATATATATATATATATCTCCAGCATGGCCACAGTCAAATGACTAAAAGAATAAAAAGAATAAAAAGAATATATATATATATATCTTATTAGATGGAATCAGATGAGATTTAAGCATCTGTTCGACAGCTTGGTATTAATCAGCTTCTACAACAAATGTCATGACAGACCACACTCTCAGTCAATGAAGGAACCTCTATGAGGTCACTCAATCTGCTAGAAACAGCAGCTAAATTTCGTTTAAATCAAGCCTTAACAATCAGATGAAAATCTTAGCAAAGAGTAAGCCACAATACCTAGCAATCATTGACTTAAAAAGGCCTTTAAGCCTTTCGTTACTGTATTTATTTTGAGATGTTCTGTGTTTCCTTCAATTACTTTAAATATAACAAAGAATTTAGTAAAATAACTTTGTTATCATTCAGCTGGTGTTAGGAACATAAATTGTGAGTAAGGTTTGGTGGATGATTTTAATTCAAAACTTATGAAAACAAGACATTTGTACTCAGAGCCAGAGGAAGTTTCAGGCGGGCTGGTAACGAAAGGGTTAATAGAGTATTGCAATTTGTGGCCTGGTAGTCCCCCAAAAAACTAGGTGAAGATTAATGATTTTGTAAGAGTCATGCAAACAATGTACAGAGATACAATGTCAGTAGAATGAGAGTGAGCAGTGAAATCAATGAGGAGGTTAGCATATGGTTAAGTGTCCATTATGGTTTGGTCCTTGTCCCCCCCACCTCTTCCTAATTATAGCTCTCACGGTCATGACTGGGGAGTTTAGGACTTGCTGTCTATTGGAACTACTGTATGCTGATGGCCTTGTTCTTATACATGAATCTACCAAAGAAGTAGAAAAGAAACTCGTAATGTGGAAGCAAACCCTAGAAATGAGAGGTCATAACCTTTGTTTTTACTAGTGTCACCTCTTTGCTCTTATAAATATATGTAGAAGGTGATAGCTTATATATATATATATATATATATATAGAAGGTGATAGCTGGAGACAACTAGCACGAGATTCTGTTCGATTATAATAATATTGGCAATTTCTACTGATGAGAAATAGATACTTTAATTTGGAAGTATTGATTTTGAAACTATAGTCTACAGATAACCGAGGTATTTATAATTTTCACTGGTCTAGCCCGCCTGTTTTTGCTCCGCTGAATCCTTCTTTGAGAATTTTTTAAGTGATCTATTTCTAGCATATTAACAGACCACTTACTGGTCATTTTTATATATAGAAGGTGATAGTTGGGTAAAGTTAATTCAAAGTGATACAACCGGAATGAATCTATAGAATAGGTAGACGAAGGACACTATGGGAAGAAGTGGTGTAAAATTATCTCAGAATGCAGAATGTCACAAAAGATACGACAAACGACTGCAACAAGTAATGGGATGCCTTGATAGGAAGGATGGCTTTCTAACCCAATGCAAGAAGGGAACAGGGGAATAGACATGATGATAATGATTACACACAAACACGCATGCATGCGCGCACACACACAAAAACACACACACACACACACAGCAATTAGCTCTATTATAAATGGTTTATGTGAGCATGTGTTTGTGTGTATCTGTGTATATATTAAAACTTTTTCCTTGCTTCTAGACACTTTCTTGGAGTTATTAAAAGGAAATTAGAAAATGACATGAAATTTAATATAGGATTGTCATCATCATCATCATCATCATCATTTTGATCATCACCATAGCCCTGTTTTAGTAGTTGCGGTAATGATGCTGGTTGTTGTTGTTGTTGTTATTGTTAATACTCATTATTATTATTATTATTATTATTATTATTATTGCTATTATTATTATTATTATTATCATTATTATTATTATTATTGTTATTGTTATTATTATTGTTATTATTATTGTTATTATTATTATTGTTATTATTATTATTATTGCTATTATTATTATTATTATTGTTGTTATTATTATTATTATTATTGTTATTATTATTATTATTATTATTATTATTACTGTTATTAGTGAGACAACATTGACAGATTTATTCCTGACATTCTTAATTGGAAAAGGGGAAAGAGAAAGAAAGCTTATTCCTTAAACAGAACAAAATAAGCTTTTGTGTGTACAGTGTGTATGTGTGTGCACGCATGTGCATGTGTGCTTGCATGCATGTGCATAAGCATGCAAATGCATTTCTATACACACACATGCATACACTTGCACTGATAATAATGTGTACACGTTATATGTGTAATAAACAAACACACAAACGCATTCCTGGAAGGGACTATTACCTGAGTGAAATATGAGAAATTCATTTTCTTTTCTGGAGGGAGAAAAGTAATGATGGTAGCAGAAAAATGGGAACAAAAACTATGTATGCATGATATGATTTTGTGTGAGTGTGTATGTGTGTGTGTGTGTGTGTGTGTGTGTGTGTGTGTGTGTGCGCGCGCACATGCAAGAGAGAGAGAGGGAGTATGTGTAAGCATGTGTTTCTATGAATTTGTTAGAGCTTGTTTTATGATTTGGTAGAGTATGGATATATTCTTTTACTATTTTACTTGTTTCAGTCATTTGGCTGCGGCCATGCTGGAGCACCGCCTTTAGTCGAGCAAATCGACCCCCAGGACTTATTCTTTGTAAGCCTAGTACTTATTCTATCGATCTCTTTTGCCTATCCGCTAAGTTACGGGGACGTAAACACACCACCATCGGTTGTCAAGCGATGTTGGGGGGGACAAACACAGACACACAAACATATATATATATATATATATATATATATATATATATATATATATATATATATACATATATACGACAGGCTTCTTTCCGTTTCCGTCTACCAAATCCACTCACAAGGTTTTGGTCGGCCCAAGGCTATAGTAGAAGACACTTGCCCAAGGTGCTATGCAGTGGGACTGAACCATTGACCATGTAGTTGGTAAGCAAACTACTTACCACACAGCCACTCCTGCGCCTATATGTGTGTGTAATAGAATGTTGTTATCCTTGTTTAGCTCTGGTCAAGCTTGATTGGGCAGAGGCATGATTAAAAGCATTCCAGCCGTGACCATCCCATTTTCCCCCATGTTTAAGGAAACAAGGAACACATGTGGGTTTTTTAAGATGGTAGGGTGTGATTCGAGGGAGATTTTGCTGCTATTTTCAGCAGGTTCAGTGACCATGTAAAAGTTCCTTTGTTGGCTTGTGGTTGCATGTATGTGTGTGTGTGTGTGTGTATGCAGTGATTTTGTGACTGTGTATAACTATAAGTACATGTGTGATTATATGTGTACGCCTGTGTGTGTGTAAATGTTGATAGTGTGTATGAGTGCAATTGTTTGTGTGTGATTTTGTATGCCTGTGCGATTGTATGTATATATATACAGATATGCATGTGTCTAGTTGTGTAAAAATGCATGTGCATATTAAATGTGTGTGCATATAGGTTTGTATGCATGTGTAATTATGTATGCTGTAGATTTGTGTGTGTGTGTATATATATATTTAGAATTGGCATCAATGATGTAATAACACAACTGAATCTATTGTAAAAGGATCAATGGTTTGAAGACAAGCTGCTACTACCACCACCACCACCACCACCATCACCGGCACCACCATCAACATCACCACCACCACCATCAACATCACAAATACAGAGAAAGAAAGAAAGAAAGAAACACAGTTTCATAATTAGACATGTTTCAAACGCCCCCCCCCCCCATTCCTTCCAAGTTGCCTTGCAGAAATATTTAATTTAAACAAGAAAATATTAAAACAACATTGAAGGCAAAAAAAAAAAAAAACCAAAAAAGCAGTTGTGTGTGAGAAATAATAATTTATTTTTGAAAAAAGTATTATTATTATTATTATTAGCATTATTTCAACATGCTACTGGGTGGTGGTATTAATAGTTTGCTATTTTCATTCATGTGTAGTGAACTTAATTCAGAGATAATACTTTGTTTTATATCCACATACCTCTCTCTCTCTCTCTCCCTCACACACACACACACACACACAGATCTTGATTACAGTATCTCCCAGCATCCACATCAAATTTTTCAGACCAAAATTTACAGCCAAAAAAGAGTAAAGTCACCTTATACACTAAAATGATTTTGGAGGACCAAAATCCATGTGAAATGCAATAGGATTTGGAAAGAGAGTGATGATGTTTGGTTGTTTACACCACATGTTTACATGATATACTATGTTGACTTGTATGTCATAAAATACTCTATTTATGCATGTGCTAACAAAAGACCCTCCCCCCACTGCCCACAATGTCACTAGACCTGTTAGAAACAGCAGTTAAATTTCTTTCAAAT
>NC_142950.1:33450139-33457639 GCF_046866305.1 Octopus bimaculoides | reverse complement strand
TCTGATCTGGTAGAGTTTCTACAGCTGGATGCCCTTCCTAACGCCAACCACTCCAAGAGTGTAGTATATATATATATATATATGAAGTATATACTGAAAGCACATGGTCTAGTGGTTAGGGTGTTGCATTCATGATCACAAGATTGTGGTTTCAATTCTTAGACAGGCAGTGCATTGTATTGTATTCTTGAGCAAAACACTTCATTTCATGTTGCACTAGTCTACTCTACTGTAAATAGGTAATCCTATGATGAGCTAGCATCCCATTCAGAGGGGATGTTGGTCTGCCCACCTAGACAGTAGGGTGGCATCATTTAAAAGCTACAACAATGCAAGGAAGCACATTGTGACTAGCAGTGTATAACAACATCTGATAGTCTAGCTGATACAGTGATAGAGTATGAAATATAAAATATAGCTATAGTTATTTCAGTGTCATAAAAAAATAAAAAAATAAAAATTAAAAAAAAATAAAAATGAAGAAAATAAGAACTCACCTTTGTGAGGGTCACTTTATGGGTCTCCCACGTAATATTATCCCCAGTCTGAAATAAATGAAATATTAAATTGAAGTTAAAAGGTTAACTGAAAAAAACCATGATACATTAAAAATAAATCTGTAGAGAAAATATTGTAATATAGACAAACACATTATATTCTTGTTTAACCAATACCTGGCCTTTCTTGATTTTTTTTTTAATACTGACAATAAATGCAACCATATGAATTCACTATATTTGGAATAAATCATTTAAAAAGATGCTAATAATTTTCAGCTGGTCTGGGGATGTCAGTTCACACAGAATTATATCTTAAGAGCACACACAAGATAATGCACGATTAACTCGAAATAGTGTGAATAAATAAGTATTACACCCGACAAGAGTAATATGAATGCTAAAGAGTCAAATGAAATTCATAACAAATAATATATGTTCCAAGGCATCCAAACATTTTATGCTTATATTCTTCACATGAAGTATACCAGCACAGCCAGACATGAGGAAGGAGTACACCAGAAGTAGAAGCTTGAGAACCTCTGTTCTCGCATATAGTTAATTACATCAACCCTAATATTTGCTGTTGGTTAACCCCGGGTCAATTCTGATAGAGCAGACTTATGATCAAAAGATGTTCTAGCCATGATCACATTTTTTATTCAAATGTAATGCATTGAATGTATCCAACTGAAGACAGAAAGATCTAAATTGAATATTTAGCTGCTATTTCAAACATGACAAACAAATGATATTTATTTTTTTATATCAAATTCAGGATGATGAAAGGGAAAGGGAACTAGGGTTGGATTTGATCTCAAACATAAAGGGATGGAACCAAATACCACAAAATACTCCGACTCTCTACCAAATCTACTATTCACCCACTATGTTATCTTTCCGACATGTTTAGTGATAGAATACCTTAAAACTTCTCAACACCAGCCCAGCTCACTAAAGTCTTCATATTTTAATTAAAATCTCAATTAAAATCTTATCACAACACAAACAATATCATGAGATTTCTAATGGTCGACACCAACAAATATACACAAAACACATATAACAATATAAAATGTTACAGATATTTTATTAAATTCCTCTAAAGTCTTGATTATAATGAAAATTAATTGAAATACTTAGGCAGTCTACTCATTAGTGATATAGTCACGACAATATTACATTTATATTTTTTCAATATGTCAGGTTTATTCAGAATAATACATAATACATCATGGAAAAGCCACTCATAAAGTAAATGGAAAATGAAAACAGACGAAATTTTATGTGTTTTTAGACAACTCAATTGACTCCTCCACAATGTAAATGTTTCAGTTTCAAAATACAGTCTCAGATCAAAGACATTAGTCATACATGTACGACCCTAAAATAGTTAAGCTAGTCTTAACATATTTAATGTAGTGAACATGAAAAACACATAAGTCAGAAATACTTAAATGGTCAGGAAAAGACATTGTTAGACTTAATGGCTGGTATTTTACAAAAATTATTTCTGCAAGTAGGGGAAGCAATTCCAAGCATGTACAATAAATGTACATGAATAGGCATGAACATTATCTTAAAAAGATAAATTGCCAAAAGTAATTTACTCTGAGATGACATACACAAGTAAACATGGTGTTAGCATATTTAATACAGACATGGGGTGTATGTGCATAAAAATTACTTTAGTAGTTTAGTTTAACAATTAACTATGAATGTCCAAAATATCTTTCAAGAAATTCATTTCTTAACATGTTAGCCACCACATGTGCCACTGGTAGCTCATCCCAAACTTCCCACAACCACCATATGCACCATAGGTGATACATTTTCATAATTTGAGAAAATATTTTATTCTGTACCTTTGACATGATTTCAAGGATATCTAAGTCATGCGAGTGCTAAATATTAAAGCTGAATTATGAAATATTGTAAAAATGCAAAAATATTACACTTCCTTGTAATCAAAGAACATGCAGTGTGACCAGAAATATGTGGCTCACTGGTAAGTTCCAGTAACAGGCCGTGACATGTTAATGCTCTTCCAGATTCTAACCCTTTTGTGATCATACTTCTTCTGAAATATGGTTCCTCTTCAGTCTTGATTAATTTTAAGAACAACGAATAATTTTGAAGGCTTTTGTAAGACAACACATTTCATCATTAAGCTGATGTTTCTTTCAGAGGGAGAGTAGGAGAAGGGTGTCTTACTGAAAGGTTCTCAGCTAAATTCATGATGGGAAGTTCTACTTTAAATATGATCACTTTAAAATGGACAGTTTAGAATCAAAGACAGTCTCAGTTAGGGTGATATCAAAATAAGTTAATTTGATTGGTCGGTGAACTTTCGAAAGTTGAAATCCCATTAGTCTCTCTCTTCAGACCCAGCAAACTTGATTAAAGTCAAGGCGCCTGATTACATTAAACTGGACCACATTAACCTTTCTGTCACTATATGGTTAAAGAAACATTCAATTAATTTTGAAAATAATGAAGAATTTGGAGGGATTTAATAAAATAACTAACTCTGCCGTTATCAATCTGGTGTTTGGAATATAATGAAATGTTCTTCAACTAAAACTAATTTCTTGAAGTTATTCTTTCACATCACTCTCATTTTATATCCAATTCATAACCTGGTCCAACAGTTTGATACCTCTGTAGTTTCTCCCTCTAAAATGTCTTCTTTACTCTTATAGCAGTTGGCACACTGCTACCTCCATTAGATCATTAGGATGACACCCCCACTGTACTACTTACCTATTTATGAGGGGGTGCTGAAGAGTTCTTGGCTTTGGGTAAAAGGAAATACAGGAGGATCAATTAATTATGATTTTATTCAACATATTCCCTGCTCACGTTTACACACTTAATGCAGTGGCCCTTTCAGTTTTTTTTTTTTGAAGCCCTGTAAAAGAACTTGGAAGGTTGGGCCTCCAACCAGGCCTTTCATGATAACCTTAAAGCCAGGAACTTTTCAGCACCCCCTCGTTTGTGTGCATGAGAGAGAGGGGGAGGGAGAGACAGAGCGAGAGAGAGAGACTGAGAGAGGGAGGGAGAGATGGTTTGGTGGTTTAGAGAGGCTTTATTTCGTTGAGATGATGATGTAGTTACAGCTTCAGCTTTTTTTTCTATACTGATAAGGAAATACTGAACAGCATGATGCAAGTGCTTTGGAAAATTACTTTGGTATTGTCATATTGCCTGTAGATGTGTTCATATTTAATTACATTATTAAAGAAATTGCAGACTGGTGTGATATGAATGGAAGGACAACAGATTGGATGGGAATGTTTGTCTGTAGCACAGTTGATGATACTGTGTGTAGAACTGAATTTTTGGTGATTTGGTAGAAGATATGTTGATCAAGAGAAGGACATTGAAGAATTGCTATCTTGACATACACTGCAGTTTCACGAATGGGTAACCTTCATATTAGACATTGCAAAAACTGTCACACCAGTCTCTCTCTGGTTTACTGACATGCCATTTCCTCACTCTATCTTTTCTACTTTTAGCTTCTACAATGGCCCCTTCTTTTCATTTATTTTGACCTCTGTACTTATTTTTAAAGTTTGGTTATTACCTTATGATTTCTATTTGTTGAACAATGAAGTTACAAGACAGATACATACGAGTGCAAACACACCATCAGTTTTCCACACAGTTTCCTACTAATTCCACTCACAAATAACAGAACTGAGTACTTCTGGAGAGTCAACATACGCACATTTACATTTACACATATGTCATTTACAAAAGATTACTACAAAATATTCAGGGAAATCTACAACCAAGATTCAAAACTATACGAAATAATTATAACCAACAAATAACATAAATTAAATCTAGAAAAGATTATTTAAGATCTTTAAGAAAAAATATTTTCCACAAATTTATGTTATTGTTATTTAAGCTCCAGGTCAGCCCCAATCAAGCAGACCTACGATCGAAGATATTCAAACCATAATCATCTCAATTATTTAGAGGTACAGATGGGACATTCCTAACATGTTGTAGCTTATCCTTTTTTTTTTATTGCTGCTGCTACTGCTGTTGTTAGCTATGAACAAACAAACTTTTAATTAAATGATATTCCAACCATAAACCTACTATCATTTATATATTTAACGCTTTAGCATTTAAACAAGCCATATCAGGCTCAAATATTCTACCTGTTTTATGTTCAAAGCAGCCAGCTCCAGCCTTTCATAACTATCCTACAATGTCATTCTAAAAATACACGATCACATCATTGAAATCTCAAAGCTATGATATAATGCACGATTAATTCAAACAATGTGAATCAATAAGCAATACATTTGGCAGAGTAATCTGAATACTAAAGAGTAAAACAAACCATATCAGGCTCAAATATTCTACCTGTTTTATGTTCAAACCAGCCAGCTCCAGTCTTTCATACCTCCCCTACAACGTCATTCAAAAAATATACAATCATATCATCAAAATCTCAAAGCTACACAATAATGCAAGATCAATTCAAAACAATGTGAATAAATATGCAAATTAACATTTGACAGAAATCTGAGTACTAAAGGGTTAAAATATCCTTATCCAATTTGTATTTAATCTTTTCAAGACAACAGGGGAATTTGGCTGTTGTTTTTAGCAAGATGGGGAACTTCCCCAACCCCAATGGCGGTATCTGGTGTAACGAGAAAATTAAATGATGGTTGCAATGGAGGTAGGTTGTTGTTATTTGGTCTGAGTTCAACACTGATCCAGTTTAACCCACAATCAAACTCTTTCTAGTCTTGCCCATAATGTGATTGTTTTTTCTGTGGTTTTCATTTTTGTTCTCCCAATCTTAGTGCAAGCACAGCTGTACGATTAGGAAGCTCACATATGATTAGGAAAAAAGGCTGCATGGTTAGGAAGCAAAACCTACGTTGCTCTAGGTTTTGTTCCATTGCATATCAACATGCAGAAGGATAGCCTTGAGTTGCCTTATGGCTTGTGAGTGAGATTGGTAGGAAACTGTGTAGAAGCCTGTTGGTGTGTTTGCATTCATATGTATCTGTCTCTAGGTCAATCTTAACATTTCCATTGCTTGAACAATGGTGCTCTGTGATTCTGTCTTGTAAACTTAACAGTTCAACAAATAGCAATCACAAGATAATAATAACCAAACTGTAAAAATACATACTAAGGTTGAAATAAAGGACTGAAACCTTTTAAGATGGTGCTCCAGCATGACCACAATCCAAAAACTAAGCCAAGCAAAAGAATAAAAACAATAATGTAGAATAATATACCTAAAATCACAACATCTAATATTATAGTTCCTAGTTTTTGAAGATAGCAGCGTGCTGCTCAGTAAAGATTTGGCTGCTATTTCTAACAGCTGGAGTGACCACATAAGAGAAATACTTGTTGGCTCGATAGAAGCTACACTCTAGCGCATAACATATTACTACTCTATCAATGTGAAACGATGCCAGAACACTGCCCAAGGCACGCAAGAACAAGTATGTAAATTATCTGTCACTTTAATCACATACGATTCATGTAAGTCGGAGTGCACGGAGATAATGCTATATATATATATATATATATATCTATATATATATATATATATATATATATATATATAATATATATATATATATATATATATATATATAAAAATATATATATATATATATATATATATATATATGTGTGTGTGTATATGTATATATTACATATATATGTGTGTGCGTGTGTATAAGATTACGAGATAGCTTTTCCTTTTAATACTTGTACTATTTACTACTACTACTACTACTTCTACTACTACTACTAATAATAATAATTGAAACTTGTAAAAACATCCAAATATTAATATTAATTCTGAATACACGTGAATCGATCATTAAACAGAATTTTCAAAGATATCAAAATATTGATAAATATTCCAGAAGCTGTACAAAAAGACAATAAAAAAGAAAACTAAATACACACACACACATATATGGTATAAAATTTAACAATATCAAAACCTCAACTTTTTGAAATTATTACTATTGTTATTATTATTATTATTTTTTTTTATTACCCCCTCCCACTTACAAGCCAGGAAATTTAGTCTTGAACAGGAAACTGCAGAAACAGACAAGACATATATCATATGATTTAGATAAGCAATACCAAACATTAAAGCAAATATAAATAGTAGTAGTAGTGGTGGTGTTGGCGGCAACAGGAGTAGTAAATTAATATAACTTATCTATAGCATAAAAAATGAATTAAATCATTTGTGGAAAGAGAAGCAGGAAGAGAGAGAGAGAGAGGGAGAGAGAGAGAGGGAGAGAGAGAGAGAGAGAGAAAGCGAGAGAGGGGGGGAGAGAGAGAGGGGGAGAGAGAGAGGGGGGAGAGAGAGATAGAGAGGGAGAGAGAGAGATAGAGAGGGAGAGAGAGAGAGAGAGAGAGAGGGAGAGAGAGAGAGAGAGAGGACAACAGACTAGAAGACAAAAAAGAAGTAATGAGAGAATAAGAGGATAATCATTACAATGGTCGTTACCTTCCCACCACCTCGTTACATTCACAATAATAATGGCTTCAAATTTTGGCACAAGGCCAGCAAGTTGGAAGAGGGGGGGGAGTCAATTACATTGACTCCAGTGTTTCACTGGTACTTATTTCATTGACTCCAAAAGGGTGAAAAGCAAAGTCGACCTTGGCAGGATTTGAACTCAGAAAGCAAACAATCATTGTTTCTTTCACACACCAACTTTTTCTTTTTCTTTACCCATACCAACATGGCTTAGTAAGTTGGTTAAACAAAGGTGGCTTTCATCATTTTCCCTGCTAAAACCAAATATTTTGTAGCATCAAACCAAGTTGATGTTGATCAAGAAGACCGATGACTGAAAGCATTCCAGCCATGACTATCCTGTCTTATAGACCACCAGTCCCCAACCCATTTTGCACCATGAAGTGGTTTCATGGAGGACAGTTTTTCCACAGACCAGGATATCACATGCATAACAACACACAA
>NC_142950.1:33367639-33447639 GCF_046866305.1 Octopus bimaculoides | reverse complement strand
AGGGTTGTATATCAAAGGTCCAGCCTTTTATATACATAGGCACAGGAGTGGCTGTGTGGTAAGTACATTGCTTACCAATCACATGGTTCCGAGTTCAGTCCTACTGCATGGCACCTTGGACAAGTGTCTTCTACTATAGCCTCAGGCTGACAAAAGCCTTGCGAGTGGATTTGGTAGACAGAAACTGAAAGAAGCCCGTCATATATATGTGTGTGTGTGTGTGTGTGTGTGTATGTTTGTCCCCCACACCATCACTTGACAACTGATGCTGGTAACCTAGCAGTTCAGCAAAAGAGACCAATAGAATAAGTACTAGGCTTACAAAGAATAAGACCTGGGGTTGATTTGTTTGACTGAAGGTGGTGCTCCAGCATGGCTGCAGTCAAATGACTGAAACAAATAAAAGAGTATATATATATATATATATATATATATATATATATATATATATATATACATATATATATATCTTGTGTCTCAGGAGGGTCATTATGCCAATACTAAATGAATATAAACACACACTGGTTCTATACCACTTCTTTATTTTACCAACTAACTAACCAATGGTTTGTTAACTTTCTCTGTCAAAGTCCCTTTGCTGTTATTTGTGAATTTTGCAAACTAAATAGAAAAACGAAATACACATAGATATATATATATCATTTCATGCTGATCTAGCCTTAGAATTATGTTAAGAGATACACGTGTCTGTGGAGTACTCAGTCACTTACACATTAAATTAATATCCAACGGAGAACCGATTATCATAAATGTGCATGTGCACATACGTTTGTAGGACCAAGTTGAACTTAATCACCCATGTTTGTAGTTTAAAGCACCCAATAGTCAGAAATTACCACCACCACCACAATCATCTTTGACTTCTTTTTAATCTAAAAATGACAATGTCTTTCACGTTTTCTAAAGAAATTCTTTTTTCTTTTTTTCCTTTATTATGCCCCTCCCTTCTTAATTTGAGGTCAGACCAGTTTAACTTTTAGTTATTACACTGAGAGGCAAGAAGGGAGGCCAATGCTTGAAGAAATATATTGAATATATGTAAATATATATTTCTCTCTTTTTTTTTTAATAATTTGTGAAGTAAAAGAGTGAAGTGTAAATTGATTTCTAATAAAAGCAACAAGCCATATTTTTTTTTTTTTTCCGTTCACCTTTTTTTGGTGTGTGGGAAATATAGTCATTGAACACATTGATTCTAGTGCTTATTTTATTGACTACAGAGAAAATTATATATTGAAGAATATAATTTCATGCAACAGAATATATACCTACATTAAACAAGAAATTTGATTTTCAAAAAAAAAAAAAAGTAGAGATTTTTCTTTTTCAATATATTCCAAAAAAATTTGCCTCCCTCTTCCATAAATTCTCATCTACTTACAGATTGAATTTTTA
The DNA here is from genome assembly GCF_046866305.1 of Octopus bimaculoides. NCBI lineage: Eukaryota > Metazoa > Mollusca > Cephalopoda > Octopoda > Octopodidae > Octopus > Octopus bimaculoides. Next base: position 33,446,223 of record NC_142950.1, on the reverse strand, counting down.
TAATCTCAGGTAATTAAATAAGAATGAAAAAATAAAAATAATAAAACAGAGATCAACATATTTTTAAGATTAAAAATACCCTGTGTGAATGAATATATATATGTACATAGAAATATATGTACACACACACACATATCTTACACTTGTTTCACTCATAAGACTGGTCATGCTAGAGCAATGCTTTGAAGAATTTTGGTTGAATGAATCAACTTCAGTACTTTTTTTTAAAGTCTAATACTTATTTTATTGGCCTCTTGTGTTGAACTGCTAAGTCACAGGGACATAAACACATCATCACCAATTGTCAAGTGGTGGTGGGGAACCAAACACGGAACTAAACACATATACACACAATGGGCTTTATCCAGTTTCTGTATACCAAAAATACTTACAAGGTTTTAGTCTGGTTTTGAGAAGGCTAATTTCTCAAGATTGGGTACTTAGGCAGTGTGATACATATCCCAGTATGCATGTGTGTGTGTGTGTTAATTGTTGGGTAGGAAAAGTGCAGTTTTATTTAATAGAAAAGGATCCCTCCCACTTCCAAAATCCTTATCAGAATTAAAACCATAAAATAGCACTATAAGTAGAAGGGATCATGGTTTACAAAGGAGGGCTGTGTGTATGGGGGGAGGGGGTCTTCAGGGGATTGTACCTAAGTAGATTATACAGTTATCACTGTTATGTAGATTTTTTGGGGTTTTTTTTTTTTGCAATTTGAAATGAAATTTGTTAAAGAACAGATTATCAATGTAATGGAATGTTGTTGTTTAGCCCCAGGTCAACTCCAATCAAGCAGACTTTATAATCAAGGGCATTCTAGCCATAGCAATCCTATCCTCCCCCACCCCACCCCACCCAGGCATGGTGAATCAAAAACTTCATCATCAAATGTGTCTCTTTTTGAGACATTAAAGTGTAATTTGAGACAAATTTGGTTGCTATTTCTAGCAATTCTAGTGACCACATAGGAACTCCATAATTAACATGGTTAATGGAATGTTATCACTGGTGGATTGGTAAAATAGTTTACAAATATTGCCGTGTGGCATTTAGTTACAACTCTCTACATTCTGAGTTCAATTACCACTTAAGCCAGCCTGGCCTTTCATCCTTCCAGGGCCAATGAAATAAAGCATCAGTCAAATAAAATCTAGTGTTGACTTAATATTCTTATAAAGCATCCAGGCCACGCAACTAAAACAAAATTCAAGGTAATTCTTCATTAGTGAGCCATTCAGAAAGTCTTGCAGGCAACAAGTTGCCCACGACTGGTGCGAGTTGTCATGCATTTGAATCACACATGCAAGAACATCGTAGCGAAGCGAACTGCTGAACTCAATCATGTCCCCAGTGACAAACAATGTCTTTGATAGATAATGGATCCCTGTTTCCTTTTTACCCTTTTTTTGCTTTTCCTTTAAGCTTTTAACCTATTAATACAAGAGGGAATTTTTGCCAATAGATTAGATAAGTCAATAATATTTATAGGGTTAAAAATGTTAATGGAACTTTTAACTATATCATATTTCCTGGTTTCATGTCTTCAAATGAAACCAATTTTGATATTCCATAAAACAGCTAATTTGTTTCATATATATATATATATACGTGAATGTGTACATGTGTGTGTACTGGGAACAGCTTTTCTTTATGATATATGACTATATTCTGGTTTTCTCTTTTATAAAATTTTTCTTATTTTCATGCAGTTGACAATGGATTTTGAAACTTTATTGTTTCAAACAAACTACAATGGTACTCATACAGAAACATGAACAAGAAAAACCTAAATAAAAGAGAAAAAACTAAAATGTATCTGCGTTTTCAATACATATGAGTGTGGGCATGTATATATTTACACACAAATACATATGTGCATATATACATATGTATATATGCACACATTTATATATATGTATATAAGTGCATATATATATATATATATATATATATATATATATATATACATGTATGTATATATGCATATATATATATATATATATATATATATATATATATATACACACATACATATAAATGCATATATACATAAATACACACACATACACATAACAATTGTGTGCATGTGTGTATATTCCTGTTTACTAGTGTGAACCCAAGTTGTCCCTCTATGACAAATGCATAAACTTAGCAACGATAAAAGAAAAAAAATCAATAAAAACAAGTACAAGAGTGAAATAAGTAGAGAGAAGAGAGTTGTTAAATCTTTATGATCAATTTAAAACTCTTTGAGGTGCTGCTCCAGCTTGGCCACATTCCAATGACTAAAACGACTGTTTTAGCATCCATCCCGTGGTTACAGTCCAAATGAACCTATGTAGAAAATCGATTACTAAGAGAACAAACCATAAAACACCACTGAGTCATCCTTGGTGTACACCACAAGGTTAGTGTCTGGTCAGCTGTCTTGACAAAGGCATTACGCTGCAGTGGTAGTTACTACTACTGCTACTACTAGGATTAACAACATTGTTCCACATAGTTCATGGAATGTGTATAGAGAGACGTTTAACTTGCCTGTTATGAGTATTACACAGTATGTCAGAGAGAGTTCTTTCTACAACCACAGTCAATGAGGAAGCCTTATGATCCAATGAGGACACCTCAGAAACCAAGGAAAATTACAGAGCCCCTATATTGTCATTTGACCCTGAAAAAAATGTAGCTCTGGTTCCAAACAAGCAGTGTTTTCAATGTGTGGAACCTTATTCTAAATTGAATGAAAATTCCTTGACCAAACTTGCCTGAAACAAGGTCCTCGCAGTTAAGTTCCACTCAAATGATTCAAATCTTAAGTCAGTTTGACTCAAAATTAATCTGAAACTTCAACTTGAAGGACCTTATTTAGATTTTTTTTTTTCCTGCCATTTAAAAAAAAAATTTCTCGAGCCTCTGAAGTCATAAAACTGATTACCCTGTTTCCATTGTACCATGTAAGTGCATCACAATCACACCAATCCCCTTGAACAGGACACCGGTCTGTTACAGTGTTCAAGACAGGGGGTGGGGTAAGTCAATTACATTGACTAGTACTTTATCGACCCTGAAGAGATGAAAGGCAAAATTGACTTCAGCATGATTTGAACTCAGAACATAAAGAGCTGGAAGGAATTCCACTAAGCATTTTGTCCAATGTGCTAACAATTTTACCAGCTCACCATCTCATTTAGATATAAACAAAAGGCTTTGTATCAAAGAACCAGAAATGGATCTCAGGTAGCTTGGTATCAAAAAAAGTTAATCAAGTTAAAAATACAATGTGGCTTCTTGATAGATTAAATAAATTATAACCATTAATAACAATAACACTTTTCCTATGCTTATACACATCATCAAGTCCAAACGAGGACTGGCAGACTCGGAATTCTTTCACTCAATTACTCATTTGTTCAAAGACTATGTAGACATTTCCATGGGTGTCTATCCATTTGGAAAAAGTTAATGACATTGATTTAGTAGAATGGCTAAACTGTTTTTAGTTATATTTATATTTTTGTTATATTTTTTTACTTTTTTAAATGCTTTTCGAGATGCAAAACACAAAGTGTAATACTAAGCTTCAGCACTCTCTCCATCCACTAACATACACGTGCATATGTATCCTGCTACCACCACTATAATAATAATAATAATAATAATAATAATAATAATAATAATAATAATAATGAAGATAATAATAACAATAATAATAATAATAATAATAATAATAATAATAATAATGAAAATAATAATAATAATATTGTCCATTTCTCCATACTAATTCTTGGGGTATATTTTCTATATACTCTCCCTCTCGCCAACCCTCACCTGTGTTCAAGCAGGAAACCATTTCCCTATAGCCAGACACATTTTCACAGAGTATTGGAAATAAACGATGCTGCTTGTACGACAGTGACGCTCCCATCAACCAGATCCACTCACAAGGCTTTGGCCTGCTCAAGGCTATAGTAGAAGATACTTTTCTAAGGTGTCACAGAGTGGGACTGAACCTGAGACACACCACCATGCCTAATATACTTACACAAATCTATAAATGTGTGTATGTATAATATATATATTTATGTATATATATGTGTATGTATAATATATGTGTGTATGTATAATATATATTTATGTATATATATAATTTAGATAGCTGAAACCAACACTGGTAGCAAAAGACAGTTTCATTACATAAAAGACCTGCAATTTCTCATGCTGCCATATTGAAATTCCACTATGACTTTCCGATTAATTCTAAGACTTTGATACAAAGACATTGTCTGTAGCTGCGAATGTTGGCTTCAGCTGACGAAATTAAATAATTACTGCGCATTATAATATTGTATACTTTCCATCCGTTTGATGCTACTAACTTACACACACACACACAAACACACACTAGCAATGCACCCCAGCGTTTTACACTTTAGCATGTGGTCTACCTACAGATTTACACTTCAGTGTGTAGTCTATCTTCACTACAAGAACTCAATATTGCGGGATGATAAAAACATGTTGAATAATGATTTATTATTAATGATATTTATAACTGATACATAAAAATTTACATTCAAATTCTTTAATGGTACAAGCTTTGTATATTATTTAGGAATGCCACTCAGGTGAAAAGGGTTAAAAAGAAAAAAATAAAGGCAAGTACAGGCAGGAAATTCGTATCATGAGAGTCCACAAAACCAGTTGAAGTCTTAGTAGACAAATCAAGTTATTGCACAGCGCACATTATGGATACTGTGGTAGACTATGGATACTGCAGTAGATTGTTGTTGTTGTTGGCACTCCGTCGCTTACGACGTTGAGGGTTCCAGTTGATCCGATCAATGGAACAGCCTGCTCGTGAAATTAACGTGCAAGTGGCTGAGCACTCCACAGACACGTGTACCCTTAACGTAGTTCTCGGGGATATTCAGCGTGACACAGTGTGACAAGGCTGACCCTTTGAATTACAAGCACAACAGAAACAGGAAGTAAGAGTGAGAGAAAGTTGTGGTGAAAGAGTACAGCAGGGTTCGCCACCATCCCCTGCCGGAGCCTCGTGGAGCTTTTTTAGGTGTTTTCGCTCAATAAACACTCACAACGCCCAGTCTGGGAATCGAAACTACGATCCTATGATCGCAAGTCTGCTGCCCTAACCACTGGGCCATTGCGCCTTCACTACAGTAGATAACATGTTAAAATAGCACCTCTAAAGCAATATGCTACCCGTGTTTTAATTAACTTGAAAATATTCAAGAACTTTGAAGAGCTGAGTAAAATAACTTTTTTTCATTATTAAGCATGCATTTAGAACCAAAGTAAACAAGAAAGTTTTTACCAAAATTATGATGGATGGTTTTAATATACCCTATTCTCCAGTGTCAAGGATGTGATTCCACCCCCCACCAAAAAAAAAAAAAAAATAAGTATCAGTATAAAATTATGATGGATGATTTTAATTTACTGTATTTCCTGACAGTGAAGATACTATTTTTCTCCAAATAAAATAAATCTCAAAAATTTGCCATATGTTCTAGATAATGATGGTTGCACTTTTTATTAACCAATGTTAACTTCAGGGAAATGTTATTTAAGCTAAACTTACCATATTTCCATACATTATAAAAGAGAAGGACAAAATGTAGATGATGGGTGACCAACAGGATTTTTATATCACTAAGCTATTAACAAACTATTTTAGTGAAAGTTTGAGAAAGTAGTGAATCACGTTTTATGCTTATTTTTTAACAAAACTTTCAAGTCAAAACTGGGTTGTGTCTTCAAGATCAGAGTGTTCTTCATGCTGAGAGATACAGCAAAATATGAATACAAACAACAGGTTTTGTATCAAAGAATCAGAAGCAGTCTCATGTGAGGTGGCATGAAAGAACTAAAGAATTATAATGTTGGTTTGTAACACTGGCACAAGGTCACGCATTTTAAAGCATGGGGTATATAGTCAATTAAATTCACTCAGTATTTGAGTGGTACTTTATATTATTGGCCTTAGAAGAAGGAAAGATAAAGATAACCTTGGTAGGATTTGAACTCAGAATATAACTAATAACAGCATTGGACAAAACAGCCAATGTTCTACCAGTCCAGTTCTACCAATACATATATTTATTTCTTTATTGCCCACAGGGGGCTAAACATAGAGAGGACAGACAAAGGGATTAAGTCGATTACATTGACCCCAGTGCATAACTGGTACCTGTTTAATCAACCCCGAAAGGATGAAAGGCAAAGTTGACCTCGGTGGAATTTGAACTCAGAACGTAAAGACATGAAATACCGCTAAGCATTTCACCCGGCGTGCTAACGTTTCTGCCAGCTCGCCACCTTCACATATATTAACCAATACATATATTAACCAATACATATATTAACCAATACATATATTAACCAATACATATATTAACCAATACATATATTAACATGAACAGTGTTAAATAATTTGTTCTTATTTTTAATTGAAAATTATGCAATATTATATACTGCAGAATTATATAGTATGTAATATTTAGAACATAAAGAAAATAGTATACAATGTATACAGTATATAGCAGTATTATATATTCAAAAGGGTATAATGTTATGCTCTAATATAAAGCTTATAATAGACTTATATAGAATGAGGCATAAAATAATGTAAGATATAATGTAGAGTGTAAAGTTACATATGTAAAATAATATAGTATATAAAATAAATGATGTATGTATATTATTATAAATTACCCGTGTTGTACAGCATACATAGAAATACATATATAAAACATATAAAATATATTAATTATATAGAATACTATCACAAAGTCACTAATGTAGCTAAAAGCAAAACAAGGACAGGCGATTCCTCCCAGAACCATTTGGAGGTGGATGTGGGGGGGGCACTTTGGATGTGAACCACTCTCTCTTGGAAGCATGTTGGGTGTGGGTGTGTGGGTGTGTGGGTGTGGTATGGTGTGTAGGATAAACTCAAGAACAGCTTCCAGCTAGGCTGCTGTATCCAGCACATGGAATATACAGAAAAGTAATACTGCATGTGTGTTTGTGTGTGTGTGTGTATTGTGTATAATGTAGTAAAATTATAGAGCATGAAATATATATATATATATATATATATACTCTTCGAAAACGCCTGTGTTAGAATGGGGGTAGCTGATGAAGGAAAATGTTCTCTATGTGGCCTGTGTGTGTTCTGTACTCTAGTTATTATTATTTTCTTGTCTACGTTTTGTCTGCAATGTCCTGTACCCAGATATGCACCTATATATACAGATAGACGTAAGTATGCACATACCTGTACGTATATATGCATATACTCATTTATTATTTGTTATATATATATATATATATATAATGCATATTATAAATGATTTTACTACTATCTTTCTCTCTATATATAATTATACAATATATCCTATTATTATAGAGAATAAAATGTACATATTATACAAAGCATATAATAAAATTATACAATATATACAATAATAATAAAAATAATAATAATAATGATCATTTCAACTACAGGTACAAGGCCTGAAATTTTCAGAGAGGGGGATAGTTTCTTACATTGCTATGTTGTACTTGACTGGTACCTATTTCAGCGACCACCCCAAAGGGGGTGAAAGGTAAGGTCAACCGTGGCAGTATTTGAACTCAGCACATAAAGACAGACAAAATACCACTAGGCATTTCGCCCAGCATGCTAATGATTCTGCTAGCTTGCTGCCACCACCATAATGTTATTATTATTATTATTAGTAGTAGTAGTAGTAGTAGCAGTAGCAGTAGTGGTAGTAACAGTAGTAGTAGTAGTAGTAGTAATAATAATAATAATAATAATAATAATAATAATAATAATAATAATAATGACAATAATGGTTTCAAATTTTGGCCCAGGCCAGTAATTTTGAGGGAGGAGGTAAGTGTCGAATATTAAGTACCAGTACTTAACTGGTACTTATGTTATCGACCCCAAAAGGATGAAAGGCAGAGTCAACCTCAGTGGAACTTGAACTCAGAACGTAAAGACAGATGAAATAACATCACTAACAGTTCTGCCAGCTCACTGCCATCATAATAGCAATGGTTTGAAATTTAGGCACAAAGCCAGTAATTTGGAGGGAGGGGATAAGTCAGTTATATTCACCCCAGTGTTCAACTGGTACTACTTTTGTCAATCCCGAAAGGATGAAAGGCAAAGGTGACCTCGATAGAATTCGAACTCAGAACATTCAGATGGACAAAATGCCACTAAACATTTTGGTATGCTAACAATTTTACCAGCTTGCCGCCTTAAAGCCAGTTCACCAATAATAATAATAATAATGATGATGATAATAATAATAATAATAATAATAATAATAATAATAATAATAATAATAATAATAATAATAATAAAAATAATGATAATTTCAAATTTTGGCACAAGGCCAGCAATTTTAGGGGTAGGGGCTAAAGGCAATTTGATCAATCCCAGTGCTCAACTGGTACTTAATTTATTGATCCTGAAGGGTCAAAAGGCAGATCGACCACCTTAGGTAGTAGTAAGAACAAAGGAAGAACCCCCTTCCCCTGAGCCAATGAGCTGAGTGGTTGCACATCATACAATAGCAGCCAAATCTCCCTCAGATTATACCTTACTGTCTTAGAAAGGAACATTGGATAATATATTCTGAGGTACTACATAGGAAAAAAGATGGAATGGGCATGGCTAGAAAGTCTTTGATCATAGGCCCATTTAAACATTGACCTGAGGTTAAACAGCAACAATTTAGCACCCCCCACCAAAAAAATTAATGGTTAAGGCTGAAATACCACAGCTTGGTCAGAGTTTACCTGGAGATAAAGAACAACAAAGGAAAAATATGATACAGACAATGGAGTAATATAATAAATAAATACACACACACACACATATATATATATATATATATATATATATATATATATATATATATACAGATACATATATGCAACACACACATACACACATATATATGTATATATATATACACACCTGATTGAAATATTGATTTTTGGGAAACCGCATGTTGAAAGCAGAAAGGAAGAAAAAAAAGCACCACCTCAACAGAGATTGAATTTTCAATAACCAACACAATTTGAAATGAAAGAAAAAAAAAGGGAGGAAAAAAAAAACAAAGTAGATATAAGTAAAAAAAAAAAAGTGAAGCCTGTCGGTTCAATTCCCAGGTGATGATTCAGAAAATCATGCTATTACACATACTCCAGTAGTCAAAAGGGGGCTGCAAGCTGAATATATGGAAAAAAAACAAAAACTTCAAGTGATAGTATGAGCTAACTGCACAAGCTAAATGAATGAATACTAGAGAACACGTCAATAAGTCAGTCCTACTGTACACACTTGCTGAGATGTGTCTGAATGAATTCAGTCAGATTTGGACCCCCAAAACAAACACCTGCCTGCAGTTACTTTGTTACTAGGCTGGCCACACTTCACCGCTGCCGCCACCACACTCAGGGAATTTCTTCATAGTTATTTTTAGAAGTCCTTTATCTCTTTCACAGCAAGCAATTGAGAGTTTTTCTGTTTTTGTTTTAGATTTTGTTATATATACATATATATATTTATATCTACATATATTTATATCTACATATATTTATATCTACATATATTTATATCTACATATATGTATATATTTTTTTAAACTATGTTTTTACTTTACATCAGACTGAAAGCTGGGATAGAGAAACAAAGAGTGTACAATGTGTCAGGAAAACAACAACAGCAGCAATAACAGAAACAACAACTTAGCTTAATGAATAGCTAAATAGCTTTACTAAAAAAAATGTGTTTAAGAAGATTTAGAGGATTAGAATCTGGTTTAGACTATTGTATCAGAGATAGATTTGTTGACTGAGATGAGGAATTTCATCAACTGGACACTACAGCTAGGTTAACTAAATTATTAGAAATATTGTAATTATAATATCAATAATAATAATAATAATAATAATAATAATAATAATAATAATTAATTCGTTTTATTGGCCACAAGGGCTAATATCAATTAAAGACATATAAGGACAAAGACAGGACGAAGGTTACAAAAGGTTTTGTCCGAAAAGGTAGGAAAGTTCGTCTAAACAGAGGAAGAAAACGGAGAAAGATATAATAAATAAATAGATAAATAAATAAGTAGAACTCCCAAAGGGGGAGGCGCTTCGAAAAAGGAAAGGTTACACGTGGAAAAACCCATAAAACCACGGGAGCCTGGTCAGAAAAAAATAAGAAAGGGGTATAGAGCCCTTTCTCCTTTTACATTACCTTTTTTTTATTTTTTTTTATTTTTTTTTTTTACAGGTGTATTCTCAGAATTGGTCCGTTTATACTGGCCATTTTTCCAACAGTCACCCATCTTTCAACGAGTAATAATCCTTTCTACTATAGGCACAAGGTCTGAAATTTGGGGGAGGGGAATAACCAATTTCATCAACTCCAGTGTTCAACTGGTACTTATTTTATCGACCCTGAAAGGATGAAAGGCAAAGTCGACTTTGGCGGAATTTGAACTCATCCATTTGTGGTTGATAAAATACCAGTCTCGTACCAGGAGTCAATGAAATTGACCAGCTCCCTCCTACAAAATTTCAGGCCTTGTACCTATAATAGAAAGGATTATTATTAAGGTGGTGAGCTGGCAAGATTCGTGAGCATGCCAGGCAAAATCATTAATGGCATTTTGTCTCAGTTCTTGCCTTTCATTCTTTTCAAGCTGAGGAAATAAGCATCAGGTGAGCAGCAGGGTTGATGAAATTGCTGGCGGTGCCCCAAAATTTGAAACCATTACTATTGTTATCATTAAAGTACTGTGTAATCAATACATCTTTTGAATTCATCATAGTGAAATACCTTCAATCATTTTTTTTGTTTTGGTTTTTCAATTATAGTGAAGGGAAGTGTATGTGTGGAGAGAGAGAGAGAGAGACTCCTGCAAGGTGATGTTCTATCCTTTTCTGTCTTAGGACTGTTATAACCCCCGCCCCTCTCTTCCTTTCTCACCCTCCTCCCACCCACATCTTATTTACTGCAAACAACATTTTTCACTGACATCTACTGCAGGTTTCAAGTTTCCATCTTTGGATGTTAGTGAAAATAAGGCCCGGTTATAATAAACAGGATAAAATTCTACTATACTTACTAAATATTCTATTTTCTTTTTGGCAACTTTTGGTGCCATAACATACATAACACACACACACACACATGCCAGGGCCATCTTAGTAACTTTGTAGGTCCCCAGGAAAATCAATGCACTAGTCCTTATAGTATTTATTTGTTGACAGCAAGCTACAGAACACCTGAATCAGAATTGGTCCCCTAGACTTATGAGGCCTCCAGGCAACTGCCCAAGTGTATCTTAAGAAGGTACTGACACATACACACTCATGCATCATTCCTATATTAGCTGAGGTTGCAGCAAAAGTGATTTAAAAACCTAGAGTTCCGTTTCAAGTCAAACAAGTTGTCTGACAGCTTTCCAAACAATCTCAGTTAATGAAAGATTGTCGTAGCATAACTTTTTATTTGTTTTCCTCACTTTATCATTCCAACTCTCACTCATACAGATGTATGACTGGCTGTTGCTCACATGCATGAAGCCATTTTGCCTTTGTTCAGATTTTTATTATCTCACGGCTTTGATTTCGGCACGGATTAAAGTTGTTCTTTACTGTCACATGACCCTGTTACGCAAACGTAGCTGAGAACTGGCACGTTCTTGTGGTTATTTTCAGGCCAATCAGATAGTTTACTTTCGGCGCGTTCCTTTTTGACTGACAACTTCTGATGTCCATTTTTCCCAATATAAGAAGCCATTTTTGATTGAGAAATGTGATTCAGTCGTTCACTGGGAGATCCTATAAAGAGCAAACTTCTGATTCTCACCAACATACATGCTTCTGCTTGATTAATTTTTGTACTTTATACACTTACAAATTCACTTTTATTGTTGTCTAACAAACTTTTATCAATTGTTGCTAATAAGTGATGATTATTTATAAAGTGTTCTGTCAAGGACACGGTTGAACTCCCTATCTCTTCCTCTCTTTCCCCCTCCTCTCCACTGTTACATAAAAAAAAAATTGATTGTTGTTAAATGTAACTTTAGATTTTGTTTACAAATGAACTTAGATAAAATAATTAAAAATGCGAGGTTACCAAGTAACTTGCAAGACATATCTAAAATGGCTGTGGATTAAGAAGTTTGCTGACCACAGAAAATTTGCTCCAACGAACTTCATCCAACCAATGCAAGTATGAAAAAGTGTAAGTTATGATGATGATGATGATGATGATGATGATGATGATATATACTGAGCATCTTTCAGCTTTTTCTGTCCAAGAGGGGATTTTCAACCCAACATTTATATGCTGTTATTTATAGATTTATGTGCATCAAGATGACAAACAGACAGACAGACAGACAGATAGATAGACAGATAAACACTTCAAAATTTGTATGGCCTTCATACACCACCAGCACTAACTTCACAATCATCACTATCATCATCATCACTGCCAAAATCACCGCTACCATCATCATCATCATCATTATATTATTATTATTATTATTATTATTATTATTATTATTATTATTATTATTACTATTATTATTATTATTATTATTATTATATTACTGTTGTAATATAAATATATCCAATGACCCTAAGTGAAGTAGAGAGGAAAAGGTCCCACCACCAACATCACCCTCACCCCCACCATCTACCACAACTGCTACTGCCATCAAAACTTTCCAAGTCATATATCTCAGCAAATTAGCCTAGTGAGACTATCCGTCTCCATCTAAACTAATGATGATACTACGTGCTACATCTATCACCTTTGCGGTATGTCATCTGAGAATTTGCTACCCATCTCCACCCCAGCACTCAAAAGCTAAAAACCAAAGATATAAGTGTGTATATGTTGATATATACATATGATATATATATATATATATGTGTGTGTGTGTGTGTGCATTTCTCAACAACGAGGTGCTTCTGCTGTTTACAGGCTATCAATTTAATGCAATATCAGACAGAAAAAGTCAATCAAGCCAGTCATTCATTAATGACATTAGCATTAGCGCAGGCTGCTTGGCTACTGTGCCTGTGGCCAAAATCTGGAATAATTCTATCATGCTGAGATTGTACATTAATTTGATTACGTTTGTGTCACATGACTGATCAACTAAATAGCAAATAGTCATAGTACCAACTGATCAATTAAAAGAATTGTTGTAGTAGTACCAACTGATTAATTAGATAATTCCAACAGTAGTAGTAGTAGTAGTAGTAGCTGTAGTAGTAACAACAACAACAACATATTTAGTGCCAGACTCCCTCTCTCCCACATGTGAAACTATCTGAGTCAATAATGGAGTTGCTTATGTGTTTGCTTGATTTGCTACAAATAGCAGCCAAGTGGTTAGGGCAGCGAACTCGTGGTCATAGGATCGCGGTTTCGATTCCCAGACCGGGCACTGTGAGTGGTTTTGAGCGAAAACACCTAAAAGCTCCACGAGGCTCCGGCAGGGGATGGTGGCAAACCCTGCTGTACTCTTCCACCACAACTTTCTCCCAGTCTTACTTCCTGTTTCTGTTGTGCCTGTAATTCAAAGGGGTCAGCCTTGTCACACTGTGTCACGCTGAATATCCCCCGAGAACTACGTTAAGGGTACACATGTCTGTGGAGTGCTCAGCCACTTGCACGTTAATTTCACGAGCAGGCTGTTCCGTTGATCGGATCAACCGGAACCCTCGACGTCGTAAGTGACGGAGTGCCAACACACAGCAGCCAAATCATTTTCAAATGACATCCTGCCATCTTAAAAGACAAAAAAAGGACAAACATATTGGATAATGTAGGCTTGGATATAACTTCCATGAAAACAAGACAGGATGGCTATGGTTGAAATGTCTTTGATCATAGGTTTGAGCATAGATCAATGCTGACCCGGGGTTAAATGACAACAACAACAATAACTACTAATTAAAACAAGCCACTAAGAGAATGATTACCTGTGTATTCATTCAGTGTGCTTCAAACAGCAACAACAAAATCATTAATCACCTTCAAATGACACCCAATAGAAACATAGATAAATACACATTCACACACATGATGAGCTTCTTTCAGTTTCCAGCTTCCAAACGCACACACAATACTTTGGTTAGCCCAGAGCTGTAGTACAAGACACTTGCCCAAGATACCACAAAGTAGGACTGAACCCGAAACCCCATGGTTGTGAAGCAAACTTCTTACCATATAGCCACACCTCCTTATTGCACTGTTTCAACAAATATATTTTACATATTTAGGCATAAATGAAGTAAAAAAAAAATTAGTTTTTTGATTTTATTTTTGCCTTCTTCTTATTACTTGGTACATTCTTCAATTATTTGCTTTTGGAGTTGGTTCAAGAATAAAATCACAGTTAAAAATTGAACACCTTGAACAATAGAGATCATTTATTTTAACACATTAAATTATTCTAGTATTTAAGAAAAAAAAAAAAAAAATGCAATAAAATGTTTAAATAATAATATTTTTTTTTTCATTTCAAAGAACAATTTTGTTTGAATAAAAATAATTCGAATGATTATAAAAAAATGCTTTCTAGAATAATGAATATATACATGCATATATATATACAAATATAGGTATATATATGCATATATATATACATAGATATTTTTATGCATATACATATATACGTATATATATGTATATATGCATATATACATATATATACACACATGTATACATATGTATATATACACATATACATATATATATATATATACACACATATATACATATGTATATATACACATATAAACATTATATATATATATATATATATATATATATATATACACACATATATAAACACACACACATATACATATGTATATATACACATATAAACATTATATATATATGTATATATATATATATACACACACATATATAAACATATATATATACACCTATATACATATACACACACATACATACACACACACACACACATGCACACATATAATTCAGAAGAAAATACATTTTTCTTCTCAGAATATGAACTATTTAGCTACTTAAAAATCAATTGACAAATTCTAAATGACAAACTACTAAATCCAAAAACTACTTGATTTAAATAGGAAAATATAAATATATGTTAAGCCACCTGGTTATGAGTGTTGTTCTTTAAGAATTACTCTCATCAGAAGGGTGTGTGTGTGCATGTTTGTTTGCACATATGTGTGATCGCATATATACACATTTACATACATGGATCATCTTAATCATTGTTACTTAAGATGGATGTTAAATGATGATGATGATGTGTGTGTATGTGTATATATATATATATATATATATATATATATGTATATATATATGTGTGTGTGTATATGTATGTATGTATGTATGTATATATACATAGTCAACAGTTGTATAGGTGAACTTATACATGTCAATTGAGATCGATAAAAATAAGTATCACCCCAAATATTGTTGTAAAATAAGAGAAAAACCTCATGGAGTGATGACTGTGCCCTACCAGGGATATGAAGTCATGCGACTGCAGCATGGTGGATCGTGAAGAGGCAGTGGAGGAGCTGAACTGAGCCAATGGTGCTTCTTATAGTGATGCTGAGCAAAGGATGCTTCGAAAATCAATGGAGAGGATCACCAAGCTGCATTAAGAGATTAACCGCAGTGCATCCATAGGAGTGGCATCCATGGTTGTGTAATCAGCTAATGAAAGATTCATTATGACTCAAACTCCCAATTTCAATCATGTGAAACAGAACCGGATGGAGACAGGGTCATGAGAATCCAAGTCATGAGAATTCATGCAAGATGGCATGACAAGATCACTGATGAGGTCTTCAAGAACTTCCAAGGCAGGATTCTTCAACCGTGTAGGGTACAGCATTGAGGGATATGAAAGTAGTGTATAATAGATGGACAGCAAGGGTCTTGCTGAAGAGGTGAATCCATGGTCTTCCCCACCACCACCACCACTACCACACACACACACACACACACATACATATATCTGATCGACTTCCACACAGTTTCCACTACCAAATTTCATTTCAAGTTTATGGTAGAAGACACTTGTCCAAGGTCCCGTACAGTTTGGACTGAATCCAAAAAACCATGTGACTTCAAAGTAAACTTCGCAGCTACACAGCCAGCCATGCCTTCCACCATTTATATGCTAGTAACTATAATGAAATAATACTGGTTACAGTAATGCTATTACAGAAAACATGAAAACAATCCATTGATAATTCAATTTGATTTGTGTGAGTGAGTTTGTATGTATTAGAAATTCAATAATAAGGTAGAGAAATAGTTTTGGCATGATGATGTGTGCATGTATACACACACACACACACACACATAAATATGTATGTGTGTGTATATATATATATATATAGATATAAAACGTTCTCACTTTGACTGCCCTGCCACCCATTCCTTGCTGTATCATTGTATGTCCTGAATCTATAGTCATTTCTATTACACTTTATTATTTCAGAGTAGAAATGGAGACGTTTTCCCTGGAAATATTATGTAACAACAGAACACTAAGTCTTTTCATTAACAATAGTAGGAAATGAGGTTTTTCATTGGCTTAACATAACACTGTGGATAACAGAATTAGCTTTTAACTATGTGATGTGAGCTTTATAATAAAATAAATATCGATAGCCCAAAAGCTAAAATATATATGAAGGGGCAATAAAGAATGAAATGATTATTATCATTATTATTATTAAGATTATTATTATTATTATTATTAGTAATAATAATAGTAATAATAATATCTATTATCAATACATTATCTATATATTTATTGGCTTTCACATCCATTTTTGATGCTAGAACAGGTCAAATGGTGCTAAAACTTTCATATATACATTTTCAGGAATTGTTAGAGAAACTAACTTTACTGATTGGTTCTTTATAACAATAACTGTTGTCAACAAAATGGAAATTGGTAACTTTTGGGTGGTTGTTAGGCAAAATGCATTGCTCAGTTTAACACTACCACCACAGCCACGATGACCACCACCACCACCAACTGGCACTTGGATGACTTTGGCACAAAGATAAGGAATCCTTTTTCACTAAAAGTAAAATTTTATCCACATTACTGATGATATTCTTTAAGAATTCATGTTTTTTGTGTTGTATGTATCTTACATGTTTTAGTCATTGGACAGCAGCTATGCACAGGGACATAAATGAACCAATGCGGGTTGTCAAGCAGTGGCGGAGAACTAATACAAAGGCACACACCTCTCTCTCTGTCTGTCTCTGTCTCTGTCTCTCTCTGTCTGTCTCTGTCTCTGTCTCTCTCTGTCTGTCTCTGTCTCTGTCTCTCTCTATATATATATAAGACAAGATTCTTTCAGTTTCCATCTACTAAATCCAATCATAAGGCTTTGGTCAGCCCAGGGCTATAGTAGAGGACATTTGTTCAAGGTGCTGCACAGTGGGACTGAACCTGAAACCATGTGACTGTGAAGCAAGCTTCTTACCACACAGCCATTCCTGTGCCTATATGATGAAAAAGAAACAGCTGAAACCACAAGACAAAGCAATAAATTATGTTACTTTTAACAATTTATAATGGTGCTTAAAGCATTAAAAGTATCTTATTAATTTATGCATTGCATCGTTTTAATTAACTTTGCTTCATGATTACATAAATTCCAGTGAATCTGTACAATTAAAGACACCCATAATTTATCACAGACCAAATATGACTTCAACATGATCTTTTACACATGTAATTTGTTTCTGATATTAAAACTGTTTCCAGACCAAGCTCTATGCAGTCACTTAACCTTTTAGAAATTCTTCTGTCTAAAAGACAGAAACAACGCAATAAATAAAATAGTCCTAGATACATTGTATCTGATAAAAAAAAAAAAACAACAACAATCTAAAACAACTGTTTCCAAAGAACAGACCCTCCCAACCTTACTCTAGTGCAGGGGTTTTCAAACTGTGGTCCGCAAGGGCAAGACAGGGGGTCCGCAAGGACAAGACAGGGGGGTCCGTGGACAGCAAATACTTTTTATGGGCAATTTGATTTTATATATGCTTTTTAATCGAAATCTTTTAATCGACAATAAACTTATTTGTTAAATACTGTTAAATAAATAAATGTAAAAATATATGTTATTTTAAGCAAATATTTATGCGTAAATTTCATAAGCATTTATAAGGGGGTCCCTAAGGTAAAGCCTGGAATATAAAGGGGTTTGGAAGTCAAAAATTTTGAAAACCCCTGCTCTAGTGGATTCTACTCTGTTGCAAGCATTCATACTGGGTCTCTGATGTGAGGATATTATGTTGTTCTTCTCTTTCTTCCTTCAGGCTCAGAGCCTTCAGAAAATGGTCATTGGGCACTGTTCTGTCTCCTCTCATCATCATTTAAGCATCGTGTCTCATGCTGGCATGGGTTGGACAGTTTGACAGGATTCATTGGGTCCAAGGAGTGCATCATGCAACACTGATTACTTTGGCATGGTTTCTACAGTTGGGTACCTTTCATAACACAGCATTGAAATCTCGAAACTATGAAATTAATACATGATGTTTAATTCAAAACATTGTGAATAAACAAGTATTATATTTGGGAGTAATCTGATTGCTAAAGGGTTAAGTATCTTTTGAATCCCTAAACACAAATGTCTTGGTTCTTGTTGCCAACTCGGATGGCATCTGTTGATGGTCTATGTTCCACAGAGAGATGGAGGTGGAGGAGGAAGCGAAAAGCATAAAAAAGAAAGAGCACTATCACAAGAAATTAGAAACAAAGAATGTGAAAATCTATTTACTACAGGACAGTGGTGACAACTAAAATAATATGTAGTCTTGTATGTAATCTCTGCTTCATTTCATCACAAGACAGTAGAGAAATGGCACATAGGATATAGTTAATTGAATGGACTTCTTAGAATCAGGAAATATCTATCAGCCGATTTAAAATGTTTCAAAGATTTGGATTTTATCTTTTAATTGATTCGGCAAGGAAACTTTCTATATTTGATAATGACAACTTGGAAAGTAAACTAGATGTAATCAGGTAAGCAATATAAATGGAAATTTAGGATATCGTTAATAGAGAGAAAGTTTCCTACAATTTAATACGAAATGTAATGCAGTATAGCATTAGTAATATAAAATCAAGAATGTTGCCATTTCAGAAGACAATAAAAGTTATAAAATTTATCACTTAATAGTTAGTATAAGTACACAAAGGCATGGCTGTGTAGCAAGAAGTTTGCTTTCCAACAACATGGTCTTGGGTTTGATCCCACTGCATGGCACCTGGCATAAGTGTCTTCTACTATATATAACCTTGTGAGTGGATTTGATAGATGAAAACCAAAAGAAACCTCTCACCACCACTTGACAACCAATATTGCCTTGTTTACAACCCCATGACTCAGCAGTTTGGCAAAAGAAACTGAAAGACTAAATATCAGGATTAAAAAACAATTCTTTTAATAACAATAATAATAATAATTAAGTGCTGAGGTTGATTTGCTTTAACTAAAACCCTTCAAGGTAGTGCCCCAGTTCAATGACTGAAACAAGTAAAATATAAAATATATGTTGGAACAGCGGTTTGGTTAAGAGGTTTTCACTTCAAAACTACATGGTTTTAGGTTCAATCTTGCCGTGGCACAGCACTTTTGAGAAAATGTCTTCTGCAATTTGCACTTTACAGCACATATACACTCTATACAGATAGATAGATAGATAGATAGATAGATAGATAGATAGACAGACAGACAGACAGACAGACAGACATGTACACCTACACTTACTTTTCCTACTTAAAGAGAAACTAGCCTTTTAGCACAACTCATCTTGATTCGTTTCTTTTGTAATTATAAAAATTATAATGGTAGCCAAAGGCAAAATATTTCAGGAATAAACAAGTTTAGAGATGTGTTGCTACTCTATATCTTAATGTGTTTTGTATGACTGTCTGCAGTGTATTTACTGTGTATGTACAAAACTACTGCAAAAATCTGATTTCCCCCAATTTTTTTTTTTTATATTTCACAATCAGTGGTATAGACTGATAAAAATATTGCAACAATAGTTGGCAGAATAAACTGAGAGAAAGTCAAGTTTTTTTTGTTCTTAGAAAGTAAGACAGGAAATATTGTGTAGCTAAAAGCCAGTGTGTACATTGGATTGAATCTGCATATAGCATCATCATTATAGTGTCTGGATATACAGAGTCAATGTATAGTGTCTGGTTTTAGTGCCTGCATATAGAATTAGCTTGTAGTATCGGCTTAGTGCTTGCATATAGAGTAGGCATATTGAGTCTGCATGTAGAGTATTCACATAGCATCAGCATATAGTGTTTCCATATAGTGTTTCCATATCATGTTAGCATAGTGTCTGGATACTAGACTGCACATAGTATTTGCACATAGCTTCTGCACATAGAATGTGGATATTGAATTAGGAAATAGAGTATGCATATAGAACAGCATATAATGTCTGTAGGCAAGGCTGTGTGGTAAGAAGTTTCCTTCCAAACTACATGGTTGTCAGTTTAATCCCACTGCATGGCACCTTGAGCAAGTATCTTCTACTATAGCCTCAGGACAACCAAAGCCTAGTAAGTGAATTTAGTAGACAGAAACTGAAAGAAGCTTATTGTGTGTGTGTGTGAGTTGTGTATGTGTTTTCCCCCACCGCTGCTTGACAACTAGTGTCAGTGTGTTTACATCAGTGTATTTTAGTTTGGCAAAAGAGACTGATAAGGTAACAAGCTTTAAAAAAGAATAAGTACTACTGAGGTTGATTCATTTGACTAAAATTCTTCAAAGCAGTGCTCCAGCATAGCCACAGTCTTATAACTGAAACAGGTAAAGATAAAAGATGTATGTATGTGTATACACATGTATACATATATAAAAGATGGTGTAGTGTTGGGGGGTTATTTGAGGTTTTGGATGCTATTTCTAGAAGGGTGAAAAAACTATGTAGAGGTTACCTCATTATCTTGTGTTTTTGATGATTGATTAATTAATAATAGTTACAGGTATTTTTAGGCTTTTACTTGTTTCAGTCATTAGATAATCCCCATTCTGGAACACAGGCTTCAAGGGAGTTTTTTAACTGATTATATTAATTGGTCCAAGTCATTTTCAGTATAGAAGGTGTTTATAAGCCACTTAAAAACACACAAAAACCGTTAGATTCACTTCAACATTTAAATTTAATTTGTCAAAATATTTTCACTGCTTTGAAACCTTGACCTGTTCACACAATAGCTGACCAAGATGTCTCACTTGCTTTATCTTGCTCTATACCCTCCACAATGCTTTATTGCAGCTGCCTTCCTCTCCATTGAACCAGATGGTTTCTTCCACTGAGTCTGCAGGATCAAGTCTTCACATGCATATGTACACACACACACACGCACGCACACACATACAGACAAGATGCCTCCACAGACTTGCTACCAACCAAATGTCACTCATAACACAGTTCAAATCATGGCTGTGGTAGAAGACATTTGTCCAATTGTCTCACTGGAGAATTGAACTCAGAGCCACATGGTTATGAAGCAAACTACTTTACCCCCATGACCGTGGCTGCACCTGCAATCTGTCTGTCTCTGACTAATTTACTAACAGAATGGGGATGTGGGTGTGGAGGTGATCAGGGTCCAGTGATTGCAGAATTGCAACAATAACAATCTCATTATTTCAGTATGCAATTTTTCCATAGGCACTGTTTATCATATTGCACACACACACACACACACACACACACACACACACACACACACACACACACACACACATACACACACGTGCACAGAGTCTAGGAGAATGGCCAATACTAATCCAGGAATCTTAAAGTCTGCCACCTCGCACGTCCATCAATTTCTCCTCTGCTCTGACCCCACTTTCATTAAAAGACATAATGAAAATTACAGAGTATGTTTGTATTGGCTTGTGGTGTGTGATTTGTCATGCGTTTGTCACTGTGTGTGTGTGAGTGTAAGAGAGAGAGAGAGAGAGAGAGAGAGAGAGAGACAGAGTACATATGTGTATGTGATTGTGGATCAATGAAAGCTTAATAATATAACAGCAATATATTTGGATGTTACCCAGACGCTTGTACACATTTTTTTCATTCAGCCCTCACTATCGATATAATCTTTCATTTTGATTTCACACACACACACACACACACACACACACACACAGAAGTGTGTGCATACGTGTGTGTGCACGACCATGTGCTATATTTGTGTGTGTGTGAAAGAGAGAGAGAGAGTAGGATGGAGAGAAGTATCAATACAGGATATTGAATTTATGGAAATATATTAAAGAGTTTCCTCCATGCAAACAGAATGTGGAATGTGTATTATGATTACAGCAATGATAGATTTGTCTGAGATATGTCCTTCATCAATAACAGTAAAACATTTTAACAAAGAACTTCTACATGTGTCATAGATACTCATTCATCAGACCTAACAATGCATACAGATAAACATATAGATGCACACACACACACACACACAATATACATAACACAACAACACACACACATACATACAAAGAAGCTGGCATTTTTTTTTTTTGTTATAAAGGTCTGTCTGATAGAATTAAGAGAAAAAATTCTGGACAGTACAAACATACATACATACATACATACATACATGCATATATGTACACACACAAATACACATATCTATGTATATGTACACATATAAACAAATATGGGTATATCATCATCATGATTGAACGTCCACCTTCCATGCTGGCATGGGTTGGATGGTTTGACAGGAGCTAGCCAGACAGAAGACTGCACCAGACTTCTGTATCTGTTTTGGCATGGTTTTTACGGCCAGATACCCTTCCTAACACCAACCACCCAGTAGAGTGGACTGAGTGCTTTTTACGTGGCATGAGCACAGGCGAGGTCAGTTTTGGCATGGTCTTCCAAACACCAACCACTTTACAGTGTGGACTGGATGCTTTTTATGTGGCACCAGCACTTGCAGGCTCACCAAGTAATTTGCAAGATGCTTTGAGAGGGGAGGAGGAATTGGAGGAGGTGATCTTGTGTACATGCATGTATGTGTATATATACATATATGACGAATGAAAAAAGACAAGAAACATGATAGGGACAAGTTTTAACAAAGTTGTTATTAGAACACTCGAAAGGGAAAGGAAAGAATCTTTAACATTTCAGATGCTACACATACTTAAATTTGGTATTTAATGGAACAAAATAGGCACAGGTATATTAGGCATACTCCAATTTCAACAGTGCATATTCAGGAAAAACGTTTTTAGCATGTAATATAAGCTCACTTTTGTGATAGGACCCAGGGTGATATTTTTGAGACCTTTCTTGAAGGGTGGGGGTGGGTGGGCTTGTTATCAAAGATGATTATCAGTACTTCTATCTGGTCTGGTTTTGGCTTCACCATTCAGCATCCACTTTTCCATGTTTCTAAGGGTGAGATGGAATTTGCTGAAGCAAATTTTCTACAGACAAATGCCCTTCTAGTCATCAACCCTCACCTGATTCTAAGCAAGGTAATATTTCCCCCATGGCTCGTGAATTAGCCTTTAAGCAAAACAGACAAGAACATTGGAACAAGTGGAGAGGAGATCCAGAACATGACTTCACACTCATGGGAAATGACCAACCAACATTGAACAGGCATACGAGCGAGTGAAGAACTCTTAGGAAAATGTAAGAACTGAAATAACAGACAAGTCCTTTAAGAAGCATGGAATTAGCAATGCCCTTTATGGCACTAATGACAATGGTTTATTCGAAAACAGTGATGCCAGCAGTAGTGATGATGAGCTTTTGTTGAAGAACACTTATGCTCCCCATTCCCCACCATTCCTTACTGTTTTTTTGTTTATGTTCAACTTGCTTTTTATAAAAACTTTCCTCCTTTTGTTTTCTTTTTGCAATATCATATTTATTACTTTATTACTGTAGGCTGTTCATGTAGGATATTTTAATTATAAATGACCTGTTCATATGTTGTGATTTCCTGCTTATATTCAACCGCATTGGTAGCTTATAGTATACTGTATATGAATATATATATATATATATATATATATATATATATATATATATATATATATATATATATATATATATAGTAAGCTACAATATTTTTTTTTGATTTTTGTTTATGCTGAAGTCTTGTTCAAACAAATATATATATACACACAAACACATACAGTTATTAATATATACATATGTATGTATATACATATATATATACATATATATATATATATATATATACATATGTATATACACACACACACACACATATATATATATATAGAGCAATGTTTTCTGCTGTATCTAAGGTGCTTTTGTTTTCTCTTGCAATGTTTTATTACTGTAGGCTGTTCATGTAGAATATTTTAACTATTGTAATTTCCTGTTTCATATATTCAACTGTACTGGTAGTTTGCTTTCTATGTAACCAGCTTCATTTTTTCTCTCTTTTAAGTTACATTGTTATTATTCAAATGGTTTTACCTGCCGTCCTAGCCACACCTTTGGTTCAATCTTTTTTTTTTCTTACTGTACACATTTCAATAAAGATTGTACACAGAACGGGATGCCAGTCCATTGCAGGGTTACCCATTTACAGCCGAGTGAAGTAGGGCAACATGAAATTAAGTATTTTGCTCAAAAACAGAATGCACCGTCAGTCTGGGAATTGAAATCATGATCTGGTGATCATAAATGCAATGCCCTAACCACTAGGCCATGCACCTTCCACTGTCTTTCTCCTCTTCCATCAGCTTTTCCTTTTCTTTTTACTTGTTTCATTCATCTGAGAGTGGTCATGCTGGAGCACTACCTTGAATGGGTTTTAGTTGAACAAATTGACTCCAAGATTTTTTTTTTTTTTTTTAAACCTGGTACTTGTTTTATTGGTATTTTCTGCTGAACCGCTAAGTTACAGGGGACGTACACACACCAGCACCTGTTGTCAAGCAGTTGTGTGTGTGTGGGGGGGGAAACAAACACAGATGCCAAGACACACACACTCACATAAAGATATATATATATACACACATACACACAACAGGCTTCTTTCAGTCTCAGTGTAACAAATCCACTCACAAAGCTTTGGTCAGCCTGAGGCTACAAAAAATGCTTGCCCAAGGTGCCATGCAGTGGAACTGAATCAGGAACTATGTGGCTACGAAGGAACCTTTTTACCAAATAGCCATGCCAGTGCCTATGTCTATTTCTTTTTTGTTTTTTGTTTATACTGTCAAGGGACTGAGACTTGTGGCGATTTGCTGTACATGAGAAAACACATCAAGCTAAATAAAATTACAGTCAGCCAACTAGTCATCCATCCATCCATCCATACATACATACAGGCATGTCCTTTATGGCTACACCCTCCACTTCCTCCCCTAACTGAGACATGTTTGTCTTGGAGGTGCTGGTGCCATGTAAAAAGCATCTAGCACACTCTGTAAAGTGGTTGGCATTAGAAAGGGCATCCAGACACAGAAACCATGGCAAAGCAGACAATTGGAGTCTGGGCAACTCTTCCCCTGGCCAGCTTCTGTCAAACTGACCAAACCATGCTTGCATGGAAAAATGGTCATTAAACGATGGTGATGATGATGATGATGATGACATGTTGTCCAAACAATGCTAGCATGGGTTGCATGGTTTTAAGAGAGGAGACTGTGCTGGTATGGATCTGTGAGGAACACGGAGGGTGTTAGTTAGGTAAAGAAGCGGCAAGCAGTCTAAACGGAAAGAAGCTGAAACTGTAGGAAAAGACAAGGTCACAGAAGATATAAGGGGAGGTGGGGGAAGACTAATCTCAGGAATATGAACTTTATAGTGAAATGCTGTGCTAGAGAAGACACATCCCACCCAAGACAAGCATAGAAAAAAAAATGGTAAAAATTATAGTGATCTATTATCTACCTGTGTGTGTGTGTGTGGTGGGGTGGGGTGCATATATAATCATTTCCAATCAGTAGTGTTGCTCTATTGCTCATGTATGTATAATTAGTGTATAGCACTTTTCTTCAGATACATCATCATTATGCACTCCCCCTACTACACACCTTCTTCACACCACTGAGTGCTGGTGGTAGTGGTGGTGGTGGTCTTGGTAGGTGAGGTGCTAAGTCAGCTGATAAGATATTTGGAATAAAAAATAGATATAAACATTTTCTAATGAGAGACGGAGTAAAGAGAAAGGGAGAGAGGTGTAGGGGATGAAATATGGTAAGGAGAGAGTGGGGGGGGGGGGGGAAGAAAGAGAAGAAAAAAATAAAGAGATAAAGAGCTGTCTGAGAGAGAATGTGGACAGTGATTGCAATTATATATACACACACACACACAAACATATAGATCTATATACATACATATATATATACACGTTTATATACACACACAGATTTATATATATATATATATATATGTATATATATACACATACATTTATACATACATTAACATATTTATATATATATATATATATATATATATATATATATATATACACACATACGTTTATGCATACATTTACATATATGTGTGTATATATATAGACATTTACATATATATATATATATATATATATATATATATATATATATACAGACCTAAATACACACACATACATATATACATTCGTATGTATGTATATGTATGTGTTCAGCCATTAGGACTTGAGAAACATTTATTATATATCGTTAATCATCAAAAAAATGTTTCCTCATTCATCATGAATCCGAATGAGATTTTAAAGCTAGGGACATTGAAAACTCTGAGTAATTCATTGAAAACTATCCAGCTGGATTTTTCCTAACCATTAGGTAGAGAAAGAAAAAAGGAAGGTGAAAAGAAAGAGAGAAAGAACAAGAAGAAAGAAAGCATTTAGCTCTCTTCCAAAAGCTTAGATTCATTGATTCATATGTTGCGAGGTCAACTAGTAAAAAGGTCAGTGAAATGAAGCTTATGATAAAATCATAGGATAATCAAAGAGAGAGAGTGAAGATATAGATATATAGAGAGGGAGAGAGAAAGAAGGAGAGAGTAAAGGTAGAGATATAGAGAGAGAAGGGGAGAGAGAGAGAGAGAGAGAGGGAGGGAGAGAGAGAGAGAGAGAGAAAGGGATGTGAAAACAGCTGAAAAGCATTCCAGACAGCTTTTCCTAGCTAGTTCCTCGACCAACTCCCAAACCCAGATCTGGCCCAGCTCCAGCCCCACATTTCCAGCCTGACCAAAGGCAAGTGAGTCAGACCTAAAGGTGGGAGAGGGGAGAGCAACAAGAAACAACAACATCTGTAATAATAATAATAATAATAATAATAATAATAATAATAATAATAATAGAGAATAAAAAAAATGTGTTTTCCCTGTTTTTGCTGGGGAATATCCATGGAATAAAACAGAAAGAGGAAGAATGAAATATTTGGGGTTTGTTGTTGTTGGTTCTGCTGCTGTTTAGCCATGGGCCTATTTTGCTCAAGGAGACCTATAATTAAAGACATGCCAGACATGACCACCTTGCCTTTTAAACATCCAAAGCTGTGTCTGTATGTTTGCATACTATGTGTGCACATCTATCTATATATACACACAGACACACACACACATATATATATATATTGTATTCTTTACGTGAAACCGATTGGTAAGATCAGCTGTGATGGATATTTAATACTATACTTTTCGGATAATATTATATATATATACACATGCACACATACATATATTTATATGCACACATAGATATGTATACACATACACATATTTTAAAGATGGTAGAGTATGGTTTGGAGGAGATTCAACCTGATATTTCTGGCAAGTCCATTGACTGTGATGACATGATGTAGAAGCGCCTTTCCTCTCCTTGACTGAGAGAGTTATCAAGTGTTGTTGTCTTGTAAATGTCTCAGAATAAAGAAATCAGATTCACGAGTGGAGAGGAAAGGGTAATGAATGAAAGATATGTAGTGTGGTGGTGGTGGTGGTGGTGGAAGTGCATGAAAGCAAAAAGTAAAAAAAAAAATGATAAAAGTACGAATAATAAGGTTGTTGTTATTATTACTGTTTAACCCCAGGTCAGACCTACCATCAAAAGTGTTCCAGAAATTATGATTTTATGCTTTTGTTTCAGAAGAAACTACATTATCCAGCAGAAGTATCATTCTGTAACCCTTTTACTGCAGAAATCAGATATATCCCAATCTTATTATCTTTTGTTGAGGAATATCAAGTTTGGAGCATTTTTTGTTGAGATATATCAAGTTTACTGAGGCAATGTGACTTGCAGAAAATCCCAATTCTGTTTTTTGGGAGATATTTAACATTGTTACTGGAACAACCATGAAATTTAATTTCGCATTTAAAGAGCAAAAGCAGTAGACTGTGATTTGAGGGAGATTTAGTTTGAGTGACTGCATAAAAGTGCACCTTTGTTAATGCAGCAGTGAGGCTTATGCATTAATTAGGTGAACTGAAATAGTGTATGGGTAAAGAACTGAGTTGAAGGGGAAAATATTTAAGTGAAAAGTCAAATAAAACACACACACACACACACATGAATATATACAAACAAAATACATTTAAAAAATATTCACACATGTATCATCATCATCATCATCATCATCATTTTAACATGCTCACATGAAGTAGAGAGAGTTTATTTGAGGCATATTTTCTACAGCTGGATGCCCTTCCCGCCACCAACTGTCGTCTGTTTCTAAGTAACATAATATTTCCCTATGGCGAGAGACCTGTTCTCACAGATTATTGGAAATGAATGACACCGTAATGTCAAGGCAAAGAGACAGTAACACAGAAACACAAACACACATATATACAACAGGCTTCTTCCTGTTTCCATCTACCATATCCATTCACAAGGCTTTGTTTGGCTCAGAGATATAGAGGGACAGAACCCAAAACCCTATGATTGAGAAGTAAACATTTACATTCTTGCATTGAATAATTTAATAACAACTAGTTTTTATCTGTAATATTTTAACACACTGTTTAATTAAATACATTTGTATGTACACACATATATATACTTAATGGTTAATAGATACATGAGTAAAAAGAAGTACAACATTTGTGTTTAAATTAATTAAAGTGCATGTTGTATCTATGTGTACACATTAGAATATACAAGTAGATACGTAGCAAAATGAAAAATAATAACAAATTGATGGAGACACTGACAAAATACACAAGTAGGTAGACAGTGGACTACGTAGACCATTACAAAGTATGTGTGATGGTCAGAAAAGAGAACAGAAGAGAGGTCAAATTAAGAATTTAAAAACTTTTATTTCGCTGATTAAGTGAGAATAACACCGAAACATATTTGTAGTTGTCTCCCATATTTATCAGAAAAATATATTTAATATTAGTCACTGGCAAATATTGATTTTTTTTCCCCCTCCTCACTACATAACTATTTCTAATCTAACTTTACAATCAATTAATCTGATGCAAATCCACGCATCTATTTGTCCGTCAGTTTCACCATCTATTTATTTCTTAGTAAGCTTTGCATTAGATATGTTAACACTATCTAACTATCTATCTGTCTGTTTGCACACATGCTCGTATACTTATTCTGAGTTAGCTTTTTACTGCTTGCTAATATATTTACAGTTAATTGTGAAAGTAGCTTGCTGTAATTGATGCTACTAAAAACCAGGAAGAACTTGTAGAGTAAAAGCAAAGCCAATTCAATCAAGCACCGGAATGGACCACTAATGTAATTGACTATAAATCTTCAACTACAAAACGCTGACTTTAACAAATTGTTGAAACAAATCAATAATCTTGTACCTTTACTTCGTAATTCTTCCAAGAATGATTCCAGTCTATGCTTTGTTGATAAGGTCACAATAAAACTGAAACATGACTGAAGTTGTCTTCTATTCTTGTTAAAAAATAATTCAAAATATTAATTATTGGACTGTTACTGTTTATTACCATACTACATAATTATTTTTAATTATCTTGGTAATGCTCTCTGCATTTATTAGTGTAACTAACATTGACTAACCTGTCTCACAGACTTATTATATAATCATTTCTAGTTCTTTTAGTAATGTTCAACAACATGAAACATATTAACACTATCTGAATTCTAAAGGGTTCGGATAACTCTATCAAATGTAATGCTTAATTTATTCACATTGTTTTGAATTAATCATGTATCATCTCATAGCTTTGAAATCTCAATGATGTGAATGCTTAATTTTAGAATGACATTGTAGGGTAGGTGTAATAGGCTGGATCTGGCCAGTTTAAACATAATGTAGGCTTTTTGAGCTGAATATGACTGATTTAAATGCTAGGAGGTTAGCAATCTATCTGTGTATGTCTCTCTGTCTCTCTCTCTCAATCAATCAATTGTTCAATCTGTCTAAAGGGATTAAGTCGATTACAACGACCCCAGTGCGTAACTGGTACTTAATTTATCGACCCCGAAAGGATGAAAGGCAAAGTCAACCTCATTTCGCCTGGTGTGCTAACGTTTCTACCAGCTCTCCGCCTTTCAGTTTCTGTATTGTTTCAGTTTCTGTCCACCAAATCCACTCACACGGATTTGACCAGCTTGGGGCTACAGTAGACACATGTCCAAGGTGCCACTCAGTGGAACTAAACCCAAAACCATGTGGTTAGGAAGCAAACTTCTTAGCAGACAGTCGTGTTTGCACCTAAAAAGAAATCAATATTTATTCTTAGATTCTTCTATCCCAGTTTTACTAGATATTTCATGGATGATAACTTGAGAAGAAACCATAGAATTATCTTAATGACATACATTGGATCTGCAATCAGTTCTTCAGTGAAGCAATCAGTTTATTTAATGTTTAGAACATTTAAAGACGGAAAGATACACAAAATTTTTTTTAAAAACTCCTATATAACCATTTTTCAAAAAATACCATATCAATATTTTCTAGAGATATTTCAGTCTTTTGTGAGTGTTTTTAAAGCACCTATTCAACGGACATTTCCCAGCGTGTAATTTAACTTAAATAAATAAAATCATATCTTAATGTGTGCTTACAAGAAGTGCAAACAATATTAATCAGCTGCAATGTAGTTTACCAGTACAGTCTGTCACAGCAAAAGAACATATTTTAATGAAAAGGTAAAAGTTCGGTATAAAAATTCATTTATTGAAACTCTTAAAGCCTTTTTTCAGCAAATTCATTGAAGAGAAAAACTATAAAAGCACTTCAAAAATTTACCGACTATCAATATATATATATATATATATATATATATATATATATATATATATTTTCTTGTAAGAAAACATATTTAAAGAAAAATTACAAATGACAACAGAGCTATATATGGTAAAATATAATATATAAAGCTGCATAGAAAAGCAATGAAATGCAATATGGTTTTCAGAATATAGTTTCTTAATTTTTAACAGCCATATTTTAAAACAATAATGTAAAAATAAAATCCCAAGGAAACTTTTTGTTATTTTTAAGAATTTTGCTTTCAAAAATGTATTCTCCATTTTTGGACGAATTTCAAAGAAAGATTTTTTTTTTAAATTGAAAAAAAAAAAAAGTGATGAAAAGAATGTGTAACTATAAACAACTGAAAGCAATTACAGCTATTACACAATTGCATATAGTGTATATAGCTATTACACATTTGTATATACTGTTATCTGTGGACAGAGATATTTGTATTGTATAGCGGTGTGTGTATGTGTGTGTAGAATCAATACAGATAATCAATGTGCTTGATATTGTAAAAATTTTTCCAAGATAATCAAATACATTACCCATCCTACAAAATATATGTGCAAGGGTGTGTATGTACGCATATATAGTTCCAACTGCATATGCATGTAAAGTATATATATAGAAGCTAATGTATAATGTGAAAAACTTCAAAAAGAAATAGGTTTCAAACCTATATTTCTGAGTATTCTTCAGAAGAGTGCAACAGCTCTACTTCATATGAAAACTTACTTTAAATGTTGTTCATAAACTGTTTTAGAATAGGTGATAGCAAAGAGTAGACATTATTTTTTTTGGGGGAAACTGAATTCTGTATCTGTGGTAATTACAGGTGGGTGATTTTATGAATCTGTTGTTGTTGTAGTTATTCTTGTTTATTCCAGGTTAGCTGCATCTTGGCCATGACTATAATCTTCCCAGCCCCTTTGTACGTTACAGGTGCAAGCATGGTTGTGTTTTGGTTAAGAAGCTTGCTTCGCAACCACACGGCTTCAGGTTCAGTCCCACTGTGCAGCACCTTTGGCCAGTGTTTTCTACCATAACCCTAGGCTAACTAATGTTTTGTGAGTGAATTCGGTAGATAGAAACTGTGTGGAAGCCCATTGTGTATGTGTGTGCGTGTCTGTCTATGTTTGTCTGCCACAATTCTTGACAACCAGTGTTGATTTCTTTACATCTCAATAACTTAGTGGTTCAGCAAAAGATACTGATAGAAAAAATATCAGACTTGAAAGTAAGTACTAGGGGTCAATTTTTCCAACTAAACCCTTCAAGGCAATAATCCACAGTCCTATGACTGAAACAAGTAAAAAATAAAAAAAAAAAAAAGATATCAGGGGCTACACTGTCCAGTCTCTCTTATTTCTTAAAAGAGTAGAGTTTGATTAGGGGAGGATTTGACTGACATTTACAGCAAATCAAGCAATCAAATATAAGCTTGTTTGAGTGTTATTGTTGTTTTTGTCATTTAACCCCTGGTCTTCCTCATTTAAACAAACCTATGATTAAAGGTATTCTTGGTTATGACCATTATTCTTCTTGTTGAGAACTACATTATTTTTTTATATATACAGAACTAAAATTGTCCAATATGTCCCCCTTCCCCACTTCTTTTTAAGGTTGTAGAGTAATTTGAGGGAGATTAAGCTGCTATGTCTCTCCCTATCTGTCTGAAACAGCCTCTGTCAACATATTCAAATTTAAATCAAATTCAGATCTCGAACAGAAATTCGGTTATTGCATAAGAAAAAACTGACTTCTACAGGTAAATATTTTAACCGTTACCTTTATAAATTAACCGTTGTTAGAAGTCTAATAATTCTTGATAATTTTAAAATTTAAAATATGGTCACTAAAGAGTTAAACTTTAGAAACAGCCAAGAATGTGTGTGTGTGTGTGTGTGTGTGTGTGTGTGTGTGTGTGTGTGTGTGTGTGTGTGTTGATATTGATTTCAAATTTTGGCACAATGCCAGCAATTTTGGCAGAGGGGGTACTCAACTAATACTTACTTTATCGATCCCAAAAGGATGAAAGGCAAAGTCAAACTCGGTGGAATTTGAACTCAAAATGTAAAGATGGATGAAATGCTGCTAAGCATTTTGCCCGACATGCTAACCATTCTGCCAGCCTGCCATGTTAATGTGTGTTGATATTGTAGTTTGGACTTAGCCCCAGGTCATTCTTAAGTGAGCAATCCTATAATCAAATGCATTCCAACCATTACCATCCCATATTTTCAGGGCTATCAAACATTTCATAATACAATGTGCCCTTCATTTTTTCTTCAAGTTGGCAGAGCATAATTTGAGGGAAATTTCGCTGCTATTTCTAGTAGATAAAAACGACCACATTGAAGCTCCTGCATCTCATATATATATGTGTTTCTATCTCTGTACTTCTGCATGTGTGTGCACGCATGTGTATATGTGTGTGTGTGTGCATTGTGTCTATAGAATAGAAAACAAATATTCAGGAAATTAAATGACTATTTTTCCCTCTTCCTAATCTATCATCATGACTAGATCAATGACATGTCATTGTTTCACAAAAGGGTAATTCATTTCAAGTTAAGTAATCCATCTTCTTGATAAACAAATAAGTTGAGAACTACATTATTGTTCACATCACTGAGTGAAGTGACTAGGGAAATCATAAATACATTTGGCACATAAAGGAGTAGCGCCGGGGGAGGATACGCAGGCATTGGTTATTAGGCTTAGGAAGTTTGCCTTGCAACTACAAGGTTTCCGAGTTTGATTCCCAATGCATGGCATTTGGAGAGCATGTTGTCGGCTATCATAGCCTTGAGTAGTGTGAAATCTGGTAGATGGTAACTGCACAGAAATCTGTCATGTGTGCATGCGTGTACATGGGAACAAGCAGATGCATATATGCATGCAAATATGTTTCGGGTCTCAGTCAGTTAACATTAACTATGCGTCTGTGCATGTATGTATAAGACTGAGGAAGGTTTTTTTTTGCAGGCAGAGTAGCAACTGTCTGTGCATGAAAGTTTGTCATTAATGTTTATCCAAGTGAAACGCTATGGACATGTGTATGTATAAAAGCATGTGTGTGTGTATATATATATGTATATACATATATACAGAAATATATACGTATAAATATTTATACGTATATACACACACACACACACACACACACATATATATATTTATATATATATATAGATAGATAGATAGATAGATAGATAGATAGATAAATAAATAGAGAAATAGATAGATATACACATGTATAAATATATATATATATATATATATACACACACACACACACACACACACACACATATATACTCACGCATTACTACTACTACTACTAAGAGACAAAAATGAAAGAAACGCGTAAAATTTAGATATCTAGGTTCCCAGGATGGAATATCAAATTTATTTCACCATTTTTCAAGCTGGTAATGTCAACAATGTGATTTAGTAACAACATTTGATGTGAGCAAGGCTTCAATGGGAATGCTCTATTTGGAAAAGACAGAGCAATCAAGAAGTGATAATTCACTGAACAGCAAACATAGGCAGTCCCTTATAAGGGGCGAGAATATTGTAAACCAACACTGGAAGGTCTGTGGTCTGTCTGGAGGTTTATCTTTAATTCCCTCTTTACATTTGTTTAACGTCCATTTTCTCCATGCTAATATTGGAGTTATTTGAGGTAGGATTTTTATGGTTGGATGCTCTTCCTGTTGCTAACGTTTTCCTGTTTTTGAAGTAGGGGATTTTTTTTCCATTTCAGGGGTTTGTTGAAAGCATAGAGTGACCAGTCATAATGGCAACAAGGAATATCAATATCATTACTACTTATCAATATGTGTGTATTTTTTGTTTGTGTTTGTACCCTGCTACTGCTTGACAACTGGCATTAGTTTGTTTACATCCCAGTATCAGGCTTAAAGAAATAGTAAGTACCGGAGATCAATTCATTCAACTAAAACCCTTTAAAGCAGTACCCTTTAAAGCATGGCTGCACTCCAATGATTGAAGCAAGCAAAAGGCAAAAGATACATACAGTCATACACATGTATATGTGCTATGGGCTTCCGCAAGGTTTACATCTCTCCATTTACATTCACAAAGCATTTAGTTAACCCAAGGTTACTGTAGAAGTTACTCATCCAAGTGACTCATAATGCAAACTGGGATTGAACACGAAAACCTTTTGCCGCAAAGCAAACTTAACCACACAGCCATCATGTATTTTCTTATTTAACTTTGTTTTATTTTGTTTAATCAAGTGATTAATATCAAATATATAAACAAGAGGAAGCGCAGAATCACTTTTGCTTTTTCCTAATTGATTCCAAAAATGCATTAAAATCAGATCAAAAGAAAAAAAAACCCCCCAAAAAACCCCTAAAAACTCCATAGATTGAAATAGTAAATGTAGAGTCATCAGAACAGCTTCATGAATGTCCAAATCCACTTTGACCTAGAAATCAAATCAAATATTAAAATCTATCTACTCAACTATATTACATCCTTGAAATTGCATTTTACGAAATTTTGTTGTTGTAGTTGGCAAAAATTATTTCTACTTTCTTTGAAACTAACACACTACAAGCAAACATTTTCTAACCTTTAAAGATAGCACTACAATCCCGTTCCACGAAAAATGAAATGGCATACTATAAATAGAAATCTTGTTTCATTATTTGTTTTTGCAATGAAATATAGGCATTAAATAGAATATACTGTGTATTTTATCAGACATGCATGTGAGGCTATATACGTATGGTCAAAATACATAATCACTATTTAATTTTAATCTGTGCCAGGTGTGGCTGCATAGTTTAGAACCTTTCTTCCCAGCCATGTGGCCTTGGCTCCAGTCCCACTGTGTGGCACCTAAGGCAAGTGTATTTTAGTATAGCCGCAAATTAAGTAGTGTAGTCTAAAAACAAAACAGAAAAACAAACAAGCAAGAACAAAAAAGATAAAGCTTTTTCCCAGTTTCTGAGGTATGTATATTCTCTGCTGGACAGGAGTACTGGTCCGTCACAGGATTACTAATCTTTGCCAGCTGAGTGGACTGAAGTAATGTGAAACGAAGCGTTTTGCTACCCAGTCCGGGAATCGAAACTACAAACCTAACCACTAAGCTACATGCCTCCACTACCAGTGTAGTCTGGACCAGTGTAAATTAGGCTGTAACTAAACAATGTAGTCTGTGTAGCATCTAAATGTTTGAATAATAATACAAAACATGAAATTTCTTTCTTTTCCAATTTCCTTGGAAGAGAATTATAAGGATAAGTGAAGGAGACACTATTCAATAACCTCAGGAATAATGCAAACACACACAGATACACATATACAAATACACATTCACACACAGACACACATATACAAATACACATTCACACACAGATACAAATACACATGCACACACAGACACACATATACAAATACACATTCACACACAGATACACATATACAAATACACATGCACACACAGATACACATATACAAATACACATTGATACACATATACAAATACACATGCACACACAGACACAAATACACATTCACACACAGACACACAGATACAAATACACATGCACACACACTCAAATACACATGTACATACGTACACAGAAAAGAATGATAAACAACCTTTAAAAAAAATATTGTCTTTCTTTCTTTCTTATTTGTTGCTATGTTTGATACTAATTCTTTTGAGCTGCACTGTCATCCTGATATTTCACTGTCAACAACATCTTTCTTTAAATTTGCAGGTCCATGAGAATTAGTTTCATTTACCAAACAGCACAATACTTAATTCTCAAAACACTGACACATGCCAGGCGAAGATCAAGGTTGTGAAAACTCCTGCCGGCGCTGCTACTACCGCCGCAACTGCTATCACCACTCCCACCACCACCACCACCATCACCAACAAACCAACAAACCACCTTGTAATTTGAGAGGAACTTCTTCACTGAGAAGACAAATCTGTCAGAGCAAATTTTGAAAACTCACAAAATCCAGCAGGTTAATGTGTGTGGAGGATGGGGGGTTCGAGGTGGAGGAGTGTCCCATGATAAAAGAAGACAATAACAACAACAACAACAACAACAACAACAAACAACATAATGATGAAAAATTTCAACTTGAAGAAACTGCCCAGAAATACACATGGAAAAGGAAATATTCAGTAACAGTTACTTGATCTTGGTTTTAGATTCATTTTCAATTGTGGTGGGCATGTTGGGATTTCATCTTCAAGAGTATTTTGTTTTCCTAAGTCAATTCTGTTTTGGTGGTATTTCGTTCGACTTTATGTTCTGAGTTCAAATCCTGCAGAAGTCAACTTTGCCTTTCATCCTTTTGGGGCCGATAAATTAAGCACCAGTGAAATTCTGGGGTCGAAGTAATTGGCTAGTCCCCTCCCACCTAATTTCAGACATTGTGTCTTTAGTAAAAGAGGATTGTCGTTGTCGCCGTCCTCCTCTACATCATCATCATCGTCTTCATCAAGGTGATGAGCTGGCAGAATCATTACATGCCAGGCAAAATGCTTAACAGCATTTCCAATATTTTAGAAAAACATGTCTGGCCATGTGGAAATATTACCTTGCTTAGAAACAGGTGACGGTTGGCAACAGGAAGAGCATCCAGCTATAGAAAATCTGCCTCAATAAACTTTGTTTGACCCATGAGTGCACAGAAAAGTGGATGTTAAAATGATAGTGATGATAGTCATCTAAGAATTCGTAAGTCAGGAAAATCACGCGCTCATATATTTTTCAATAGCGGGTATATTAATATTTAATAATACAGCAGTATAGATACAGTTGCTATTTCTAGCAAATCAAGGGGTCGTGTAGAGGTTGCCCTGCTGACTTCATTTTGTGGAGTGCCATTATCATTCTCATAAGAATTAAACAATATAGCACTATAATGAGACATTTTGTAAGACAGCCATATAGGTATGTCTGCTATTTTCATTATTATTATTATTATTATTATTATTATTATTATTATGTAGTCTGATTTTTATTGCATGCCTCCATTGCACTACTGAGGACACCTCTGTGCACCTTGGGTATGTACACACACACATACACACACAGAAAGAGTGAGAAAGAAAGAATTCTAGTTGTTGTTGTTATTATTATTATTAAAACACACATCTAAGAATAGTGGAACAATAGGCATGGTAAACTGCCAGATTAAATGCCTTACAGAATTTTGGTCTTATCCCTTTACATTGCCTCCTCAACAACTTTGTGGCCAAATGCCAATGTTAGATATCGGTATTATACACATGTATTATATTCTGATTATATGTAGAGTATTAATTTCTAACATTGGCACCAAATGACAAATTTGTACGGAAATAGTGGGAGGAAGAGGTGGGGGAAGAGTGAGAGAAGAGTGATTTGACCTCAGTTTTCTCTTGTGCTAACTGATTTGACTTTCATACATGTCTGCTTTTGATTTTTCATCAATGTGGAAGAGATGAATGATAAAGATGGCTCTTATGAGGTGCAGAAAGAGAGAGGGGGGAGGGGGCAGAGAAAGACGGAGAGAGGAGGAGTGAGAGATAAAGACAAAAAATGAGAAACAGAGACAGAGAGAGATAACACACGTGTTTTGTTTCTCTGACAAATTTTTTCTTCTTCTTCTCTCCTTATCTATCTTGACAAAGGACAAATTGCCCAAAAGATCGATAGTTTTTCCTTCACAACATACTGTATTTTTCAGCGTACAAGTCAAATTTTTTAGTCCAAAAATTTACAGCTAAAAAAAAGGTAGGTCAACTTATACATCAAGACAACTTTAGAGAGCCAAAAATTAAACGTGAAATGCAGCAGGAATTGCGAAGATAGTGAAGGTGTTTGAATGTTTACACTATATATCCTATGTCAACTTATATACCAGAAAATACTGTAATGCATTAATTTTGTTACTTTTATTGTTCTTTTCCCCTTGTCTTGTTTGTGTTCCTAATTCATCCTCCTGACTGACATGTTAACAAAGACCTAATTCTGGATTCCTCAGAGACTGGATGTTTTATGAATACTAGGCACAGGTGTGGCTGTGTGATCATCAAGTTTGCTTCCCAACCACATAGTTCCAGGCTCAGTCCTACTGCATGACACCTTGGGCAAGTGTCTCCTACCATAGCTCTGAGCTGGCCAAAGATGAATTAATTTGGTAGATGGAAACAAAAAGAACCATGCATGCGTTCATTTACAACAACCACGTGAAGTCAAGACAAGGAAACACACACACACACACACACACACTTACATGCATGCGTGTGCTAATGAATGTCAGTCATTTCCAATATTCTGCACAAACAGGTCTGGCCATGGGGAAATATTGCTTTGTTCGGAAACAGGTAAAGGTTGGTGACAGGAAAGGCACCAAACTGTAGAAAATCTGCCTCAATAAACTCCATCCAACCCATGAAGGCATAGAAAAGTAGACACTAAGTGATGATGATGATGACTGTAAAGTATTTAGTCACACACAATTGTTTTGCTATTTCACCAACCATTTTGAAATATAAACATTCAGCTAGAAATAGCAGTGGAGTCTACCTCAAAACCATGTGCATGCTATATTGAAAATTTGAAGAAGTGTATATCTGAGATAATATAATCAGAGATACCATTATGTTTTTAAAACTGGATGATTAAAACTTGAACACTTTATTCATAAGTCTAGTCAGACAAGAATGACTGAGGACTAAACAAAAACATCAATCATAGAAACATCAAGAGATGGCTGTGTTGTTATCATAATTAATAAAAGAAATCATTATTATCATCATCATCATCATCATTATTATTGTTATTGGTAAGTAACATTTTCTTGTTCTTTGTTAATTAATATTGGGCAAAATTAACTCTAATTTTTGAAAATCAAATGAAAGTAAAAATGTAGTTCTTTGAAATCTTATGAAACAAATTAAGTAATTCAAGCTTCGGTATTGACTACAGAAAAAGCAACAGACATAATGGTTTTAAATCTACAACAATGGTATCACATTCTCACTCTCTCTCTCTATATATATATATATCATCATCAACATTTAATATCCATTTTCCATGCTGGTATGGGTTGGACGGTTTGACTGAAAACTGGTAAGCTGGGGAGCTGCATCAGGTTCCAATATGCACATGCACACACACACACTAGATATGTGGGTATATATATATATATATATATATATATATATATATATATATATATATATATATATATATACATGATAGGCTTCTTTCAGTTTCCATCTACCAAATCCACTCACAAGACACTTGCCCAAGGTGCCATGCAGTGGAACTGAACCCAGAGCCATGTGGTTGGGAAGCAAACTTCCTACCACACAACCATTGTTGTACAGTGTA
Organism: Octopus bimaculoides; assembly: GCF_046866305.1. Classification (NCBI taxonomy): domain Eukaryota; kingdom Metazoa; phylum Mollusca; class Cephalopoda; order Octopoda; family Octopodidae; genus Octopus; species Octopus bimaculoides. Next base: position 33,405,427 of record NC_142950.1, on the reverse strand, counting down.
TGAGTGCAGATGTGTTGCTGTTGTTTCAACCCAGGTGAGATCAGAATGGGCAGGCACATGACCAAAGGCCTTCTAGCCATGACCATTTCTATCTATATTTCAGGCAATGTAACTAGTGTAGTGATAGTGAGACTTTTCGGCCTGGTGTAGTAAAAACATTAATTTCTCTAATGTTCCTATAACTTGAACTGCCACTTCCATGTGAGCAAACAGAGTAACAACGGCAGAGTTGTTAAGGTATCAGATAGCCTTACCTACTCCCAGTATTCTGAGCTCAAATCTTTCTGAGGATCCCTCAGAAAAGGCTCGAAACTTCACATTTAGAACAGTGAACTACTTTCGTGGTTCGTCATATTTCTCACAAAATTCTAAGTTTTAATTAATCTAAAAATCTAATGAAGAATTAAGAGGGATTTAGGAAGATAATTAACTTTTTCATTACCCAATGTTTGGAAGATAACATTAAGGTCCTTACATAAAATTATAATGGAAATGTTTAATTTAAATAAAAGGGATGGGTTCTTTATCATAAAACTAGAAGAAGGAAGTCTCAAGTGGGTTGGGGTCAAAAGGGGTTAATAGAAATGCTTCTTTCATTGACACATTAACAGTTTGATTCTACTCAATAGTGAAAGCATTAAATTACGTTCATACATACATTCTAACCCTGCACTCATTCATACTCACACAATCTTATAGCTTACATTCTGACGTTTTTTTCTTTTTTGTTTCTCTTTTGTCTTGTCTGAAATCTGAAGATTATAAGATTTGCGAGAATAAATTATCTGCATATATATCTATCATTGGAAAAGCTTTCTGAAGACTTAGGTAATGTGAAACCAAAATGGTTACAAGGTTAAATCTTCATTTTAGAAATTGAAATCAGACATGTATAAAGTAAAAGTGTTTGAGTTAAGCTGAGATGACATCCTCCATGCATACATAAATAGCTGCAGGGAAGTAATCACAAAATGCATTGCTAGCAAATGCTGCACTATTGAATGCACAGTAACACCGCTGCCAGATAGTCTACAGAACTGTCTTTTAAATTGTAACTTAATTGAAGACATATAGGTTTTTATCAGAGGAATTTTAATCCAATTCATTCATTCTTCTCTCCATCCCAACCTCGCATACATTTTTCCTTGCATTATAATTAAATTACAGTTATAATCCTTGCAAAATTACATGATTTATTAAAAGATAGTTTTAATGCTTCAGAAATTTATATTACACAAAGTGATGAAAGCAGATGAAAGCAAATAGTAACATTTCTATACATGAGAAATTGTCATACAAATTGAAACACAAAGTTTAGAGTGAATGATAAATAGCAGATGTGAATATAAGGTTTAATTGCTTTCTATTCAAGAAAATATATTTTAGAAGAGGTAAAAAAAAAAAAATGAAGTATTCTTAATCAATCAAATAAGTTCTTTGTACAGAAAGAACCATAATTGAATCTTTTTTTGAAGACAGAATTTTTTTTGTTTTTTTATTATCACCAAAATCCACTGAGTTGATATCACTGAGCTAAGGAGAGAGAATGCTCAATCCACATGAGTAGTCACTACATTTTCCACATATTGCACCCTGTCATCTAAATGCTTTGATGCTAACTCACACGAGACAGCCTCTGGTTCTATGATACAAAACTGTTCAGTTTAAAACGTTTATAATTAAATTTAAAAGACTACCACATGATTTTGTATAAGAACTGTTTCTTAAATTATATTCCAAACATCAGCATTTAGAACAGAGAGGTAACAAACTGGTAATGGGTAGTTAACAGTCGGAGCACTAGTAAAATGACTTCTTTTCAATGCCTGGATAGCTCCATAGAAGTTTTTGGTAGTTCCTTTTACTATGGGAACCTTTTAATTTGTGGAAGTGTGTGCTAATCATGGAAGAGGGTGCTTTGAAAGCATAGTAGCCAGAACAGAGAGGAATAAAACTTCAGAGAGCTAATACCTCTGTCGGCAACAAGGGAATTCTGTCATTAAGTGAAGAGTAAGTTGTACATAGCTGGTGTATGAAGCGCAGTGCTGCATCACACTGAGATGCAGTGTGGTAGAAATGAACTGAGAGAAAAACTGGGTTTAAGGGGAATTAAATGTTGTGTGTAAGAGAAATGGCTGCATTGGTGAGAGCATATAATGCATACGGATGATAAAAGATGCGTGAAAAATGTGCAAAGGAGATCCAGGAGGAAGGAAGCCATTGAAAAGGAAGAACAAGGAAAATATAGGTAGAAATGGTGAAAATTAATTTCACAATGTTGAACCTTGCAAAGGAGACAACAAAGAAACACAACATACTGTGTTAGAAAGGCTGTGTCCGACTCATGCAAGCATGGGAAGGACATAAAAGTTATGACAATGATGATGATGATGATATGATGAAAACATCAAAATGTTAAACTTTTCTTATTCCTTATAGTAAACTAACTTATTCTACTTTTGAACTGTTAATAAATGTTGTAAAGAATTTTGATTCCAAACTCTCATGCCTAATTTAATATCTTGGATATGTGAATTATCTTGACAAGATACAATATCTTAACTCTAGTACTAATTTTTATCTTACTGATACTGAATGGAGAACCCATCCACTTTCCATGCTAGCATGGATTGTTAAGTCAGAGTCTGTTCTTATTTGGAGTTACTCTTTTCCTAGATATGATGGAAGACCATGTCTTGTTCATTCATACATTCCACTTCTTTTGGTGTGGTTTCTAGAACAAGATACCATTCCTAACACCAATCATTTACAGAGTGTACTGGGTGCATTTTATTAAAGCACAAACACTAGAGAAGTTGTCCTGTCCTCACACAGAGAAAAGAGGTTCTCTCAACCCTGTATGATCTCTGCTCATTTAGCAATCACTTCATAAATAACCTTTTCTCATTTCTAATATAAACAAAAGGCCTGAAATTTTGAGGGAAGGGGCAGTTGATTACATTGACCTAAATACTTGACTGGTACTTATTTTATTGGTCCCAAACGGATGAAAGCAAAGCAAAATTTGAACTCAGGATATAAAGCTGGAAGAGGCAGCACTAAGCATTTTGTTCTATGCACTTATGATTCAGCATGTTCACTGCTTTAACCAATTTATAAATAATAGAATAAAACTAATATCAGTGTGATTTTGATCTCACAATCAAGAAAGGTAAAAACAAAATAATAGAAAGTATTTAGTCCCAAACTCTACAGCATAACTTAACATTATCTCACAGATTAATTACAAAACACTAATTGTAAAACTGATACTTTTTTAACGACACGAGATGCACAGTGCAGGGTGGGTGGGTTGGGTGGACAAGAAGGAAGAACAAGCAAGTGTAGTTTGAACTCTGAATTAATATAGATAAAACTACATATTGTAATTATAAATCATTTAATCATAAACCTCGCTGCCTAAATCCAAACTGTGAATCCCAGTTATTAGAGAGAGACAGAGACAGACAGACAGAGAAGGCATTGCAGTCATTGATTTTCTTCTTCTTGGAGAAGAATTTAATGTTGCAACTGTGAAAGATAGAATTACATTACAAAATCTGAAATAATATATTATCAAGTTACCAAAACAATTCCTCTGTATTTATCATAAATATAAGTCTGATAAATTCTATAATATGTATTCTAAACAAATAGTCATATATGATGAGTTGAGAGAGAGTCACCTAGCTGCAACCAAGATAAGAATGATATCACATTCGAATATAGTAAATCAAACAAATGAAATAAGATAAACGGTTCCTTGTTACATGGTTTATATAAAAAAAGACAGAAATGGGGAGGGTGCATTCAAGGGAATAATGATAATAATAATAATAATAATAATGATAATAATAATAATAACAACAACAGTTATAAAGATGACTGGTTTTCTGAAATAGTACTGGAGTGGAAAGAATTACAAGAGAAACTTGTGATAATCAGAGTTGTGTTCATCTTAACAGATCGCAAATAGTTGAATGTATGAAGCTGGAAGGTCGGTAGTTCATCTCTTATTACTGGCACCACGTTTTAAAATGGCTAAGATGCATGTAACACTTAATGTACATGTGTATGCCCTGCTAGCTCTAAACAGGAACCACATGATTGATTTTGTTTGATGTTATATAATCCCAGGTCAATTCTGCTTCAGCAGACAGACAGCTATGGCCAAAGGCATTCCAGTTATGACCATCTCTTATCTTTTAAAAGGGAGTATCTACAACAGTATGGTTATTCCTTTATTTAAGATAGTCCTGAGATTGAAGAGAGATGAGGTCTCTTAGCCAGCTATTTCCTGCAGGCTGAGAGACCACATAGGATCCTATATCTGCAAGGCAGTATATTAACAAGTGATTAATTAGTTATCTTGCACTACTAGGTTCAATTTTTATTTTTATTCTTTTATATTATAGTAAGTGTGGAAAGGCAACTTTGCCTTTCATCCTTTCGGGGTTGATAAATTAAGTACCAGTTACATACTGGGATTGATCTAATCGACTGGTCCCCTCCCCAAAAATTTCAGGCCTTGTAGAATAAGTTATCTGGTTCCCTGTTCTGACTGAAATTTGTTTCTCATATGTTCACCACTGGCATAGAACTCTCATAGAAAAGGACTGACATAGTGGACTGTCGGGTCTGTGAAACAACAAACATTACTCTTAAGGACCGTAGGAAAACAAGCAAATTCCTACTATGGCGTCTATCAATGTATCCTGGTAACAGGATATTCTATAAGATTTTTTTTGTTTTTTTGAAAACTACACCTTAGTATTAACCCATTTTGTGACCAAATTTCTAATGAACTACTCTAGCAATATATGTTGCAATTAATTTTCAAAATAATCGAGAATTTGCAAAGATTTAATAAAATAACCAACTTTTCCTTTATGAAGAGGATGTTTGGAACGTAACTTAACAAAAAGATCTTACAAAATCATTATGGAATGTTTTAATTCAGATATGAACACTTTAGAAACAGATGGTTTTATATCACAGAATTAAAGATGTTCTCAAGTGAGTTGGTATCAAAAGGGTTTAAGCTGTTAATTGGAACATAAACGAAAGGTTCTTTAAAAGCAGATTCTTCAAAGACCAACCAAATTTATTCAGACTCTGTGCATGTGTAAAATTTTTCTTTCTAGCTATGGCTTTCATTTTAAATTATACTTAAAGACACATTGGATAATGTAGTCCTAGATACTGTGTAAAGATAGAAAAAAAGAAAAAGGATAAGATACACATGGCAGGAAGGCTTTTGATCAAAGGCCTACTCAACAAAGGCTGGATGACAGCAATGTGTTTCACTATGAGCTAAAATGGAGAGCTTCAACACCGTTACTTGATTCATAATAAATAGCAGCTAAATCTCTCTTAAATCACATCTTATCATTTTAAATAAAAAGGAACATGTAGAATAATGTAGTCTGACGTATACCTTCAATCACAGGTTAGTTCAACTGTGCCAAACCTAATGATAAACATATTCCTTGATATGCAATGCCTTAGGTCATAGGTCAGTTTAATTAAGCAAGGCTGACCAGGAGTAAAACAACAATAACAGCAACATTCACTTTTGATTATGTGCTTTGATTTCTTTCTTGTACTTTTCCTCTCCAATGTATGATCTGTTCCGACTGCAGACAATGCTCCAGCATGGCCTTAGCTAGGATTACTAAAGCAAACTAAGGAACTAAAGACTGGAAGCACATACAAACACATGGGTAGATACACCCATAGACAGCTACACACATGCAATCATGAGAATAAATTAAGAATTGACTCTTGTCTTTCCCAATGACTATTACTTATGCCAAAATTTAATGTATTTTTGACACCCATTTTCTCATCCAGCATAAGTTATATATATTATTAAATATCACATCTCTCTATGCCTATCATTTTGTGCCAGTCTACAAAGCCAAAACATTCTTAAATCTAACCATTTTCTATCAGATCTTTCTTTACTGCAACTACTTTACTTTAATAACCTGTGACATTTCTTCACAATGCATGTATCAACTAGTTATCTATTTGCATTGTATGTTAAACCAGGAATTTCTATGTAGTTACTTGACCAGTTAGAAATAGAGGCCAAATCTTTTGCAAATCACACACACTTAAAATAGAAACTAAGCCTCCCTCAAAGCACACATACATGCTTAAAATAAAAGCCAAAATTTCCTTCAAGTCACCCACACTTTAAAAACAGACACAAAAATCTTCCTCAAATCATATTCTCTTAAAAAAGAAATGACACATTAAATAAAGTAAGAAAAAAGGAAATGGATGGACATGACCGAAACACTTCTGACCATAAGTGTAGCTGGCCTGGAGCTAAAGAACAACAGCAGCAACAACAACCTGTTACACTACAAATCAACAAGGAGCCTTTAAGTTGTCTCTTGGACTGCTACATATAACAGCCAAATCACACTCAAATTATAACACGACTTCTTAAATAGAGAAAATTACATTAGACAATTCCTAATCCTTAAAGGCAGTTCCTTCTTGGACCTGCTTCAGGATCCTGGGACACACATCCTTTGTACTCCCACCCCATACCTTCCAGAACAAGTTGCAGGCTTACTGGGTAGAGAAACAGGATTCTTTCACTTCAATTCCTATCTGTCTTTATGTCCTGAGTTCAAATCTTGTCAAGGTCGAACAGCACATAACCCATACTTGACCTAAATTATTGGGGTCCCTGTAACCAACCAAACCCTCCCCTTAAAACTACTGGTTTGATACCAAAATTTGAAGCCATCATTATCATTACTGAGAGGATGGAGGAGTACAGACTCATCCTGTTAGTGTGTATTGCATCAATTTGTTTTATTATGGTGTTTAGTTTGTTTTTTGTGTTATGTTTGTCATTTGTTTGGCTTGAACATGGACAGCAAATTCTTCAACCAATTCTGACAGGAGAATCTTGTCATTAGCATAGAAAAGTTCTCATGGGAATTTGGTCTTAAATGCTTATGAAGGAAAGAACTAGGCAGATCTTAAAATGGGCTATGATGATTTTACAAGCATTCTAAATATATCAATATCTTGGTATAAATTAAAATTTTATGTATTTAATACATACACTCATTACTACTTATAAAAATGAGATTTTGTAGCAATCATTATCTTCTACAACATCAGAACACAAGAGAGCTTCAATGTGGTTCCAAAACTTGTCTGCTAGAAATAACAGTCAAAATATCCACCTCAACCATGCCATCTTTACCCATTTGTGACTGTATTTCTTTCTGTCAAAACATATCTCCTTTGTTTCAATTAATTTTGAAATTAATGAATAACTTAGCAAGATAACTTAGCCATTATTATATTATACTGGGACATAAAGTAAGACAAAATTTTACAACCAGGGTTAGTCTCAAGGAGGTCGGTATCAAAAGAATATTGATAATGTGGTCCTATAGACATTGACCAAAATAAGATGGGATGGTCACAACTAGAAAATCTTTAATCAAAGATCTTCTTAATAAAGACCGACCAATAGCTAAACAATCACCATGAAAGCAAAACTGTCAGTCTTTATGAGTTACTCAGGGTTCCAGTAATAATTATTATAATGTTTTATTACTCTGTCTCTGACAGTGTTATTGTGGATAGCTTTAGGAAGTTTTGTTTTGAAATTTGAAAAGATAATATTTATCATTTAGCAATGTCAATCAATATTAGTCTAAGAGAATTAGTAGCATCCTTCAATTAGCTGAAATGATCAAAAGTTTTTCAAACCTGGGAAGAAAAACTTAAGTAATGGACAGCCAGTTATAAAAACTGGACAACAACAAGATGTCAGCGTATTTAAAGAGATATTTGCCTCTTGGTTAATTAATTATGAAAACTCATGATACCATGAGCTATTGCAGTTAATTGAAACTTCTTCATTGTAGAAAATTGTTTCTTAATTCTGAATGCAAAAGTGAAGTTGAAGAGATTTAATAAAACTCAAAATTATGGAACTACTTCAATATAGATCTAAACGATATAGGCAAACATAAGCAATCTGTTCTGATAGTTGTTTAGGACATGGTATAGACCCTGATCCAGCAGACATATAAGTGAACACGTTCCAACTGTGATCATCTTGCTTTTCATACAGACTTATCTAAGTTCTTATCCAATGTGTTTTTCCCTTTTCTTTAAGGAGGGAGAAAGTTGTAGCTGTTATTATTGACATGGACAAGAAAATAAAAATAGATAAATAAAATGAACTCTTTTTAATTTCTTTGACTACATGTGCAGCATAGAATGCCAACAAGTGATCCTCATCTGCCCTTATCTTTGGCAATGAACTGTAGTTGTCCCTAAGTATAACCACTTGCCAGGACTTCAGTTTCTGTGGACCTTCTCCATGTTGTTTATGATCTGTCACGCTTGTGCTTCCCTTGGGGTGTCCATCAGAGGACTTGTTTTGTAATATTGGAAACAGGTTTCCATAGAGTATGTCCTGTCCCAGCCAACCTCATTTCCTCCTTATGATCTGGGTTTCAATAGGTTGCTGTTAACCTGTCCCCTAAAAAGGCTTTGCTTATGAGTTTATCTTGCCAGCCCCACTGAGGAGCAGACATGGTTGGAAATGAAAGTGGCATGGAAGGATGTTTGAAGAAATTTGGGATAAGAGAACCAACCAAAGATTGGCTTCTGACAGAATCTACAGTCTGTAGCCCTCTGTGAAAAGAAAGCCATAATTAACAACTGCATAACCCATAACCAAGGCAAGCAAAGCAGAGAAAGGGGGAGAGTACACTAAAGTCAACCAGGTTAAGAGATGAAATGCAAAGGGAGACAAGAGGAACCATTTAGAGGGGTTTGCCCAAGTAGTGAAAGAAGTGGTTAAAGACAGAGATGGAAAGACAGTCTTACAAATGAAGTCCCTTAAGATAATTATTCTGAATAATGACGATGATGACAGCAGCAGCGGTGAGGATAAGCAAGGAACATGGAAGTAGGTATGAGAATCAGTTAGTTCTGAACTTCTAGTCTGTGTATCATTAAAACAAGAATTTAGAACAAACTGTGTGAAAATATTATGTTGAAAACAATGTTGAACTGTCCTGATGTTTGTGATGAAAAACTAGCCATAGGTGAATGTGGCAAACTTGCACAAAGAGAATACAAAAGATGTCATGACATCATTGCATGCTTTGTTCACCAGAAGAAAGAAAAAAAAAGTTGAAATTGTGCCAATGATAGTGGTAGTGGGTACTCTTGGTATTATCACGAAAGAAATGAAATCATGGTGTGGAGAAGACTCGGATTGATATTCAAAACACAACTATTAGCGGCAACAGCATTCTTAGGAATTGCAAAAATCCCAAGAAAGGTATTCAAAAAATGAGTTGACTAAAAATTCCAAAGGACTCATGTTCATTTGTTGAGACTTTTCCCATGGGGTGTAAAAATGACTCAAGGTCTGTCAGAGATCTTGTTAACATATTTCATGCAGAGAACATTATATAGTTAATTAGAAATGATTACATGTTGAAGAAAAACCAATATTTATAAGTCAATGACTCATAGTATTTAAAATTATTTCAGCAAGGAACCCATCTGTGAAACAGACTTCACAAGACTTGTTGAAGCTGTGACAAGAATGACTAAACACATGTACATACAATGTTTGATGGTTGGCATAGTTAACTAGAATTGTTTACAGAATAAATAACTGAAAGATGCCATTTGCATGAGTAATAATCAAGTTATTGATAACATTTAATGTATAAGCATTTATACAGAACTCAAAACAGTTATATATATATATATATATATATTTATAAAATTAGCTATGACTGGTGCTTTCTGGTGAAACTCAAAGGCTCAGTAAAAAATTATAAGATCTATATCAAATTTGACTCTACTATTAGCACTGGGTCCTACTGTTATAATGGGTCTTGTTGTAAGCCTTAAAAATCTCTTTAACCCTGTAGCATTTAAATAGACCATATCCAGCTCAAATATTCTACTTGTTTTACATTCTATGTAAAATGTTAACAGTTCTTAGAATATTTTGTTTTTAATGGTTAAATCAGAAATAGATGGGACAGTGCCCAAGATCCTTTGCAAAAAAAAAAAGAATAGAAGAGGACATATTGGATAGTGTAGTCTGAGAGAAGCTGTTTTTTTTAGAGAGGAGAGATGGTCATAGTTAGAACGCCTTTGATCATGGGTCTGCTAATTCAAGGCCAATCTGAAACTAAGCAATATTAACTACGACATTTAGTCATCAATGAAGAAATATGTTTGAAACATGTGGGAGTCTGAAGTAATTTCTTCAAACAATTAGAATTACCCTCAAGAACTTCTCATTTCCTCTCCCCGACTCCTTAAACCGTTGCAGAATCACTGATATTTACGATTCATTAATTTACTGAGACAGACACAGTTCTAGTGAAATTCCAAGATTAACAAAATACTGTGAAAACAATTTCAACCAAAGTGAAACTTTTATCTCTTCAACCAATATGCAGTTATATATATATATATATATATATATATATATATATATATATATATATATATATATATATATATATATATATATATATATATATATGTGAGCTAAAATAATTAAATTCTGTCTTTGATTTAGTAACTTACAATTAACAAATCAGTTGGAAAACAACATTCACAAGTTCAGTGGGAGGAGCAGAGAAATTGCCATGTTTGATATAAATTAAGCTGGTTTTTAATTTTAACCCTTTAGTACTTAAACTGGCTATATTCAGCCCAAATATTCTGTGTTTTAAGTTCAAACCAGCCAGACCTGGTTTCTCACATCTTCTTTTCAATGTCATTCTAAAAGTTAACAATCACATCATTTGAAATCTAGAAGCCACAAGATAATACATGCTTAATATTAAGCATAACATTGGATAAAGTTATCTGAATGCTAAAGGTTAAATTTTTAAAACTTGTTCAACACTTTGGTAAAGAAAGAAAAGTTATATAGAGGCAAAATAATTGCCCTGATATGTGTGTGTGAGAGAGAGAAAAACACACACATTTTACAGGCACTCTGTGAAGTATTTGGCATTAGGAAGAACATCCAGCTGTAAGAACTATGCCAAAGTAGATACTGGATTTTTGTGCAGCCCTCTAGCTCATTGGTTCCTGTCAAATCGTCCAACCTATGCCAACATGGAAAACGCATGCTAAACGGTTATGTCATATATGACTGGCTTCTTTCTGTACCATTCCTGCATACCAAATCTCACTACAAAGATATTCATCATCCAAACACTATAACAGAAGGCACAAGCCCAAAGTGTTATGAAATGGAGAGCTGGGAATCAAGTGGTTGCATAGGAAATTTCTTAACCACAAAGCTCTGCCTGCAGATGTGACTGCAGTAAATATTCATATATATATAGATAACTTTTAACATTTTTTAAAAATATCATATAAGGCTAAATTCATTTCTAGCATTTACCATGTTTTGATAATGGAGTCTTTTCACGCTGTAAAATAATAGCCAGCAATTTCATAAAACCTTTTTTTTTTTTTTTTTTTGGTATAAATTGAAATATGAAGAATTACAAGAAAATAAGGAAATATGGAATTTTTATGGATTCATTCTTCTGTAGACAAATTACATTCCTATTTCAAATCTATATTGCTACACTTAAATTATCACTAACATTATTATGTGTATGTATGAATAGAAAAATAAGTATGAATGAAGGCATGTATATACATACATGCATGTGTGTATATATGTGCATAGATACAGGAACTGCATACACATGCATATACATGTGTGTATGTGTGTGATAATATATATCTTACATGTATGTTTGCATGTATATACCTTATATGTATGTATAAATATATATACATATATATATATATATATATATATATATATATATATATATATCTTATATGCATGTATATATATATATCATATATGTGTATTATATATATATATATATATATATGTGTATTATATATATATATATATATATATATATATATATATATTAGATATAGCTAGACAGATATACTCCCAACAAAAATATCTGTGTGCACACACACTCACACACACACACACACACACACACACACACTCACTCACTTCACAAAATGTGTGCATGTGTGTGTGTGTGTGTGTGCTTGTGCAGAAATATAGAGATATAATGAAGTAACTTGTAACTCTGAGCAAACTTGCTAGATGTATAAATCTTCAATATTCAAGTATGGGGAAGAGAAGGTGTATATAGCAAGACAAAAATGTTTATAGAGAAAAGATTCCAAGGTTTTTTCTATTTGTTCTAGTTTTTTTCTTTTTCTTCTTTTAGCATGACAAAAAAAAGTACAGGTAAAATATGTCTGTACTATGTCCTCTGTTTTATTCCATGAACAAACATGAGTATTTCTGTATACACACAGTATACTGATAACAATAGCCACAACTTACAACAAAAGGAGTGGTAGCAGTGGGGATTGGTTGTGGTAGTGGGGATTGGTGGTACTGGTGGCAGGGATTGGTGGCGGTAGTGGTGGTGGGGGTGGTAGTGGTAGTTTTCTTTTTTAATAATAATACTGATAATAACAACAATAATAATAAGGAATTTGAATTTCTGGGGCCCAGCAAACAGGTAGAGAGAGCTGTTCTGTCAATTGTAATTCAATAGGAAAGTATTTTGACAGTTGAACAGAAGATTGTATTTAGAGCACATTTCAGTAGTAAGAAAAAAAAAAAGAAAAGAAGGAAATGAGGGGAGGGAGAGGAGAATATAAGGGAGAATTGGGGGGGGGGGTAAACCACAAAGGAAAAATAAACTAGTTGAGAGAGGGAGAGAGAGAGAGAGAGAGACAAGAAGGGGTAGAAAGAGAAAATGATTTTAATGAGAGAGAAAAGGGTGCCATGCAGTAAAAATGTTTGAAAGCTTCCTAAGGAGGTGGGAATGAGGAAATGAAGAGCAGTGAATTGCTAAAATGTTAATTATGGCAATTAATATTTGATCTTTGAAAGTGAAATTATATCAACTTGCTTTTTTTTCTTTTGTAATTTGCATTTGCATTTTGTGATATTTCTTTGGTTTTTGTTTTGTCGTCATTTCATATTCTGTTAATAAATTGATAAATTTAAATATGGAAAATATAACATTTTGCTTACAATTAACATCCATGTCCCACTCTCTCTCTCTCTCTCTCTCTCTTTCCAGACACACACACCATGCAGGCTTTTAAAAGTTCCATGTTGAAGATATAAAAATGTAGTTATAATTTCTATTTCATGACATTCTGAGACAACACATTCAAACAAGTAAAAAGGTTTTTGAAAAATATTGGAATATAGACTCAGACATAGTTGTGTGGTAAGAAGTTTGCGTCCCAACCACATGGTTCAGGGTTTAGTCCCACTGCATGGCACCTTGGGCAAGTGTCTTCTCCTATAGCCCTGGGATGACTAAGGCCTTGTGAGTGTATTTGGTAAACAGAAATTGAATGAAGCCTGTTGTGTATATGTGTATGTGTCATTGTGTTTGTCTACTACTACTGCTTCACAACCAGTGTTGATGTGTTTATATCCCTGTAACTTAGCAGTTACAGGGATATATATATACATACAGTTTAGAGATCTAATAGAGGTTACTCCATCTAGTGAGAGATAAATATCAATTTAATACACTACTGAAAGAGCTACTAATAGTTTCGTGCTTTTAAGATACTCGAACAGGCCTCAGTGGAGATACATGGCATATTTTATAAATATGCCTGTTCAAGTATCATGAAAGCATGAAACTATTAGTAGCTCTTTTGGTTGTGCATTAAATTGAAATATATATACATATATATACATATGCATATATATATATATATATATATATATATATATATATATATATATATATATATATATACATATATATACATATATATACATATGCATATATATATATATATATATATATATATATATATATATATATATATATATATATATATATATATATATATACAGTAGAACCTCACAGTACGAGTACACCATTGTACGAGTACACCATTGTACGAGTAATTTGCTGTACAAGCCAAGACTCGTGCGAATTTTTGTCTTGAAGTATGAGCAGAAATTCACAGCATGAGCACATAACACATCCCATCTTTACGGTAATTCAGTTAATAAAACCAGTTTACATATTTCTTTTGCATTCTCTTTCTTTATAATTGCCATTTTACTTGTAAACTACACCTTTTCTGTTTTAAAACGCGTAAAAAATTATTTTGAGTGGCTTTTAGAGGCTGGAATGGATTAATTATATTTTAGTTAACTTCAATAGGGAAAATTGATTTGTAAAACAAGTAAATTGTAAGATGAACTCGGTCATGGAGCAAATTAAACTCGTACTGTGAAATATCCCTGTATATGTGTGCATATATATATATATATATATATATATATATATATATATGAATGTGTGTGTATCTATAATTATACTATCTAATGAGTTCTTTAATTTTTTTTTTTTTAAGGCAGGTAGATTGTTAAAGTTTTGAATTAAACTGATCAAGTACTTTTTTTGTTTCAGTTAGCAAATGCTTTTGCAGCATTTTCTACTCCAAAGCCTTTTCTAATCATTGGATCCGCGACTCCTGCTGCTCTGATAACACAGGCCTGGAATGACAGGTATGCTACACAAGAGTGACATTTATTTGTAATAAACATTTTTACTTGCAAAAATACTTCCTTTTTGATCTTTACTCTCTTTACCTCCTAATGAAACCTGTACACAGGTTTTCATTTGACATGCAAGAAATAGCAGTCCTCAAGCATGCCAGAAAGGTGGCGAGCTGGCAGAAATGTTAGCACGCCGGGCGAAATGCTTAGCGGTATTTCGCCTGTCTTTACGTTCTGAGTTCAAGTTCGGCCGAGGTTGACTTTGCTTTCATCCTTTTCAGGTCGATAAATTAAGTACCAGTTACGCACTGGGGTCGATGTAATCGACTTAATCCCTTTGTCTGTCCTTGTTTGTCCTCTCTGTGTGTAGCCCCTTGTGGGCAATAATGAAATAAGAAACTGAAGGAAGCCTATTGTGTGTGTACGTGTATGTGTGTGACAACCATCCCTGTGACTTAGCAGCTTGGCAAAAGAAACTGATAGAATAAGCACCAGGCTTTAAAAAAAAAACTGAGGTCAATCTGTTCAACTAAAGCCCTCCTGTCAGTGCTCCAAGATAGCTGCAGTCCAATAAACGAAACAAGTAAAAGATGAAAAATAAACAGAGGGTGTAGTTTTAGGAACTTCATAAAAGACAGAACAGTCCAGACTGGAGCGCATTTTCATCATCAATCCATCTTGATCAGAGTTAATCTAGACTACATAACAACAGTGTCTCACACTAAGTTTTAGAGGTGGAGGAGGGACAGGACCCAGTGATCCTGTAGCCCCATCCTCACAATACTTGGCTGATACCTACTTATTTTATCAAAATTTCTGGCAGGGTCAATGAGGAAGCTGACCTCAGTAGGATTTAAATAATAATTGTTGCTCACAAAAACACAAAGTCACAAATTTGGGGGCAAGAAGTTATTCAATCATATTGACCACAGAACTTGATGGGGAAGTGCATGGCTTAGAGGTTGGGGTATTGGACTCATGATCATAAAATTGTGGTTTCAATTCATGCATCAGGCAGTGTGTTGTGTTCTTGAGCAAAACACTTCATTTCACATTGTTCCAGTCCACTCATCTGGTAAAAAAGTGAGCAATCCTGTAATAGACTGGTGTCCTGTCGCCTTTCTGGCACTTGTGCCTGTGGCATATGTAATGGACTTTCGAGCGAGATCGTTGCCAGTGCCCCTGGACTGGCTCTTGTGCGGGTGGCACATAAAATACACCATTTGAGCGTGGCCGTTGCCAGTACCGCCTGACTGGCCTTCGTGCGAGTGGCACATAAAAGCACCCACTACACTCTCAGAGTGGTTGGTGTTAGGAAGGGCATCCAGCTGTAGAAACTCTGTCAAATCAGATTGGAGCGTGGTGTAGCCATCCGGTTTCACCAGTCCTCAGTCAAATCGTCCAAAAGCGGACGTTAAACAATTATGATGATGATAGAAACCAGGAAACTGGAGTAATATGGACTAACCACAGTATTTCAGCAACCCAGGAGGATGAAAAAGCAGAGTCATCATTGACAGGAATTGAACTCACAATGTACAGAACTGGAGTAAATATCATAAAGCATTTAAACCAAGGTTTTTACCAATCCACTGTAGTAGTAGTAGTAGTAGTAGTAGTAGTAGTAGTAGTAGTAGTAGTAGTTTGTGATTCAGGTAGAAGCCAAGAATTTTGAGGTGTGTGGGGAAGACAATATCATTGACCCTAGTATTTGACTGGTATACTTTATTTTAACAACCACAGCAGGATGAAAGGGGGAAATTGATCCGGGCAGGATTTGAACTCACAATGTAAAGAGCCAAATCATGTTGTCATAACTAAAGCTCCCAGGGATTACAAATATACAGGAAAAATAAATGAATAATGAATAACACCACCAGGCATTGCACACATTATTGAGGATTACACTCGATGCAATACAAAACACAAAACCAAAACAAAACAAAACACTGCACATTGCCAATGCACAAGAGCTGGATGCACTATGATGTGCAATGAAAGCATACAATAAAAATTCAGCTTCTGGAACAACAACAACAAGAACAACATAGGTACAAGGCCCATCCATCTTTGCGGGTATAGGGATGCAGTAATTTAAATCAACTAATGTTTATTTTATTGAATCCCCCCCACCCTGATCACCTCCCACCAATCGAAGGATAAAAAGTAAATGATTATCTCAGAATAATAATAATAATAATAATAATAATAATAATAATAATAATAATAATAATAATAATAAATAATAATAATAATAAATAATAATAAATAATAATAATAAACAATAATAATAATAATAATAATAATAATAATAAATAATAAATAATAATAATAATAATAATAATAATAATAATAATAATAATAATAATAATAATAATAATAATGATGATAGTTTAACAAATAAATGAAAAGAAAAACAAAAGACATACCTCCGAATCAATAAAATCATTCCATAAGTTAGTGTTTTTTGCCTGCAAATCATTGAGGCTACGTGACCAAGAGTGCTCGTTTATATTCCACATAAGGGATAATAATAAGAGGAAGAGGGAAATAATGTAGGGAGAATGAAAGAAAAAATATATATGTATATGTGTGTGTGTGTGTGTGTGTGTGTGTAAAATGACAGTGGGGCAAGAAAGACAGTGAAAAAAAAAATCAAAAACTAAATGAGGTTGTTATAGTTGTGAGGAAACACTTCTACATGGTCCATGGTCATTGGGGCCTGCTATAATTGATATCCAGCATTCACTTCGAAAATATTTTTTATGTATACTGTTGTGTTTTAAAAAAACAACATTGGATGAGGAGGAATGCACAGGACAAAGTTAAGGTAAGGTAAGGTAGGGTAAGGTAAGGTAAGGTAAGGTAAGGTAAGGTAAGGTAAGGTAAGGTAAGGTAAGGTAAGGTAAGGTAAGGTAGAGAGAAATAATTACAAAAAAAAAAAAAAAAAAAAAAAAAATGAAAGACAGAAGGGTTACAGTTTGGATGATGTTAGCAGTGGGAGGGCGCTGTTGAAATATTTAAGTTTGGCTCAGTGGTGGTTGAAGTGTTGGTAGCAATAGATGGAGATCCTCCTATAATAGTTTCACCAACAACTTCATTTAAAAAGTACAACTTAGTAGTAGTAGTAGTAGTAGCAATACTAATACTTCTTAAAAGTAGTAGAAGCTCTAATATTAATACTACTGAAAACAAGGATGGTGATAAAAATGACAAAAGTGGCCTCTGTGAAAGTCCAGTAACCATTGAAGTTTGCTAGTTTACAAAACTAGCTGGCAAAGAAAGAGACATGGCTTATACTTCCTTCCTCCAAGCAGGGTAGGGAAAAAAAAGGCAAAGTACACAAACTAAGCACTTAAATATGCAATAGAAATTAAATAGTAGGTATAAGGTGAGTGTCTTGTCTGTACAAAAGCTGTCATTCCAAAATTCCTGTCACCTCAATCCTGTCCTCTCTCTCACTCTCACTCTCTCTCTCTCTCTCTCTCTCTCTCTCTCCACCAACACCTTACACATGACCTATAAATAGACAACAGTAGGTAGGTCTGCTGTTTGGGTCATATGCATACATATACAAATATACAGTCTCCCTAGATTCTGTATTTTTTTACACACACACACACACACACACACACACTGCCTGAGGTCAATTATACTAATATTAAATAAATAAAAACATTTCTCTGATACACACCCACCAACACATAAACACAACTTCTACACACACACACACACACACACACACACACAAACACACCCACACACACAAACACACCCACACACACAAACGCTGTACACAAACACACCTTTTGTTCTGATTCAGGTGAGACTTACAGTCAGAAACTTGGGTCAAAAGAAATCAGTAGTTATTTGAGAAATATTTTACTTATTTATTTATTTACTTATTTATTTATTTATTATTATTATCATCATCGTTTTCTCTTTTGACATTAGTTGCTACTGCTGCTACTACTACTGGTTAATACTTAAACAGGTTGTTGAAGAGAGAGAGAGAGAGAGAGAGGCTAGTGATACAACAATGCACTGTCAAATACACATGTATAATAAAAATAATAATAATAATACAGATATCCTTATTCACAAAGCTAAAGTGTCTGCGAATCATAAATGAAAAAGTATCCACTGCATTTAATGGCAGAGTGTAGCTGTTTTTATTTTGCTGTATTTCAGTGGTTTACATACAGCTTGGAAATTGTTTCATCTGGAGATCAAGATTCTTTAGAGTATAAAATATTATTTTACTTTTTATTCTCTGAAGCATGTGCAGACAGCTATACTAATCATCAAATGAAGCAATTTGCAAGTTGTAGATAACCACTGAAATAATACAGTCTGTCTGCATATGTGTAAGCATGTATGCATATATATATTTTTTTTCTTTTTTTCTTTTTACTTGTTTCAGTCGTTTGACTGTGGCCATGCTGGGGCACCGCCTTTTTTAGTCGAGCAAATCGACCCCAGGACTTATTCTTTGTAAGCCTAGTACTTATTCTATCGGTTTCTTTTTGCCGAACCGCTAAGTTACGGGGACGTAAACACACCAGCCTCGGTTGTCAAGCGAAGTTGGGGGGACAAACACACACTTACATATATATATAGATATACATATATACAACGAGCTTCTTTCAGTTTCCGTCTACCAAATCCACTCACAAGGCTTTGGTCAGCCCGAGGCTATAGTAGAAGACACTTGCCCAAGGTGCCACTCAGTGGGACTGAACCCAGAACCATGTGGTTGGTAAGCAAACTACTTACCACACAGCCACTCCTGCGCCTATATATATATATATATATATATATATATATATATATATATATATATATATATATATATATATATATATATATATATATATATATATATATATATATATATATCATAGATTTTCCTGTTGTAGACAACAGAGGGTTCCACATATTTCTTGCTGAACAACCTGTGTGGCTGACTTGTTTATAGCAATGAAATATTTGTGCTGCACAGTAGTTTTTACATGCCATCAATTGACAACGCCTGTACAGGTGCATGATGCGCCGCACATCAGGTGTTGAAGTGATTGTAGAGCAATGTGCAATGAAATGCTCAAGAACACAACGGATCACTTGGTCCAGAAATGGAAACCATGAGCTTGTGAACTGGGAGTATAACACCCAAACTACTAGGCCCCATGCCTCCCAATATATATGTGTATGTATATATACGTGTGTGCATATGTATGCGTGTATATATATATATATATATATATATATATATATATATATATATACATATACATATATAATTGCAGTGTGGAAGGTGTTTATAAACCGTTTAAAATAACACACAAAATCCGTTAGATTCACTTCAACATTTGAATTTAATTTGTCAAAATATTTTCGTCGCTTTGAGACCGCGACCTGTTCACTGATAAAATTGTGCTGCATCTTTTAAATGGCTTATAAACACCTTCCACGCTGCAAGTGATGAGAGACAATCACAGCTACAAACACACACAACATGCATGACAGGCCTCTTTCAATTACCATCTACCAAATCCACTCACATGTCTTTGGTTGGTCTGAGGCTGTACTAGAAGACACTTGCCCAAGGTGCCACACAATGGGACTGAACCCGGAACCATGTGGTTGGGAAGCAAACTTCTTACCACACAGTCATGCCTGAGCCTATATATATATATATATATATATATATATATATATGAAATAGTCATCTGCTACCAAATGTAACTCACAAGACACTGGGTCAATAACCTAAGGCAATGTTATAAGATAACTTGCTAAATTGCCCAAGGTTTCACATCGTCAAATCAAAATCTGATTCACATGGGTTGATTGTGAAGTGGAACTTCATAACCACTCAACCATCCTGCACTCGACAAAGTCGAGTGTTAAGGGGCAGCGATGGGTAACTTTGCCTATCAATCACTGAACACAAATCAGGCACAATAACTGAGATGGTGATATCAAATAGTAATATCTCCGACAGGTGAAATAGGTGAAGTTTAGCAGGATATCAGAGATATTAATCATTTTGGTTTAGTTTGATGAAACAGAGAGGGGGGAGAGAGAGAAAGAAAGAGAGGGGATAGCAGAGAGGTAGAAAGAGAGAGTGTCAAAGAAAAAGAGAGAGTGAATGAGAAAGAAAGAGAGAGAGAGGAGGAATCACACTGTAAAAGAGAGAAGAGAGAAGGGGAGACACACAGAGAAAGCGAGAGATGAGAGAAGGGGAGACATACTAAACAAAACAGAGAAGAGAGAGAGAGAGAGAGAGAGAGAGAGAGAGAGAGAGAGAGAGTGCAAGACAAAGTGAAGAGAGAGAGGTATGAAAACATTATTGTATTGAATCCATCTAGTTTCAATATAAAATGGGTCTGACATTTGAAACTCATCGGAATGAATAAGCCCAAACATGAAAACTATCATGAAGAAGCCTTTGTGTGGTTACATCAATCGATCTGCTAGAAATAGCAGTTAAATCTCCCACTAAGTAATAATGTCTTAAGTAATAATGATACATTAGGTCAGAGAATAAAAATTCCTCTATGCCAGTGGTTCTCAACCATTTTTTTTACCTATGGATCCCTTTCATTCCTATTTTACTCGGGTGACCCCTCATAACTGTTCTGTGTTTAAGAAATCCTATTATATTTTTATAATTGGATATTATTAGGAATTGTATTCCTAAAAATTCTTTAAAAAATATTTTGTGTATTGTAGAAATATAACCAATTTATTGAATGTAATTTTTAACAACAGAATCCTATGTCAACCCCCCCCCCCCCCAAGAGCTGTATGGAACCCAGTTGAGAAGCACTGCTCCATGCAGTCACAGTGGCTGCCAGACATAGCAGTCAGATCACCTTCAAATCATATCCAAACATCTTAACAGTTAAGTTGGATTAATCAGAGTTCTACTGTGTGAGGATCACAGGTACAAGGTGTTCTAAATTGCAAGACTGTGCACCAGAGAGAACCAAACTGTAGTGAGTGAGCAGTGTGTACGGAAAGATAATGTCATACTTGCACCAATTGATTCTTAAAAGAAAGTGCGCTGTGAAAGGTTATGCTGACACAAGCACTGCAGAGGTTATAAAGTAACTCATGAAATCAAACACCTGAAAAAAATTACACTGAGCGCAAGATTCCTCAGATTGTGGATTTTACCCAGAATATCATGAAGTTGTGTAATATACCATCACTGCTTGGTTCAGACGAAAGACAGGAAAGATAAAGGAGATATTATTCAGTGAATCAGTAATTAAGATGATTTGATCTCATGATACCTTTGTTTGTAGTTAATGATGTGGACAGCAAAATATAATATAACACTAACAAGAATTAGGCTGGTTCTATGCAAATCTATGTAAATATTACTATATTGATAATGACAACCAAATTGATTAATCAATCTTTTTCTCTCTCTCTCTCTTTATTTTATATGTGTGTGTGTGTATCTGAATACACATGTATGTGTATGTATATTATATGGTGTGTGAGCATGTTTATGTGTGTGTGTATGTATGTATATGAAAGGAAAATAAAAGGAAAAACGGATGACAAAGGAATAGACAGTGGACTCATAGTCGAATGCCTTAGTAACATTGGAACCTCAAAAATGAATTCTACACCAGGTTATTAGTATCACAATGCCTAAGTGAAATATAATATATATATATATATATAAAGTCAGCAGACTCACAGATCCGTTAGCACTTCGAACAGAATGCTTAGTGCCACTTTTTCTGGCTCTTTACATTCTGAGTTCAAATTCTGCCATGGTTGACTTTGTCTTTCATCCCTTCTGGGTCGACAAAATAAAATATCATTCAAACACTGGGATTGACATAATCAACTCGTCCCACTACAATCAAATTTCAGGCCGTGTGTCTATATTAGAAACAACACACATGCATGCATGCACACACACACACAGGTATGGTCGTGTGGATAAAAAATTTGCTTTCCAACCATGTGGTTTCCAGTTTAGCTCTACTGCCTTCTACTATAGCCCCTGGCCATGCATATGTATGTATGTATGTATGTATGCATACATGTGTGTCTATGTGTGTGTGTATGCAGAGTTGTTTGTGTGTATGTTTCCTTGTCTTGACTTTGCATGCTAGCTGTACAAGGTGGGGCAGAAAAGTTCCTGGCTTTGGGCAAAAGAAAATACAAGAGGATCAGTTACTTACGATTTTATTCAACATATTCCCCTCTCAGATTCACACACTTACTGCAGTGGTCCTTCAGTTTTCCTACACTCTGTAAAAGGACTCAGAAACTTGGGCCTCCAACCAGGCCTTTCATGATACCCTTAAAGCCAGGAACTTTGTAGCACCCCCTCACAAGTGTCACTATCACACATGCAATGTTTTTTTATTTCCAATCTTCCACAAAAACATGCCCAGCCACAAGGCAGTAACACCTTGGTAAAAGGGAGAGTCGGCAATACGTAGAGCATCTGACCACAGAAAATCTGCATCAGCCAGTTCCATGTGACCGATGCCAGCACAGAAAAGCATGTCAGCTGGCAGAACTGTTACCATGCTGGGCAAAATGCTTAACAGCATTTCATCTGTCTTTATGTTCTGAGCACAAATTCCACCAAGGTCAACTCGGCCTTTCATCTCTCTTGGGGTAGGTAAAATAAGTACCGTTTGTGGACTGGGGTCAATGTAACTAACTTACCCCCTCCTCTGACCTTGCTGGCCTTGTGCCAAAATTTGAGACCAATATTAATGAATTTATTGTATATAGTGCTCAGGTGTTCTACAACTCATCAGAAAAAGTAACCGAAAGTATGAAGAGTACATAAAATAATACACAGGAAGTGAACAGTGAATGAGTCATTTTTAAAAATAAAGAGGAAAAGGGCATCAGGTGTCCTGTTGGCAAATTTCAGGAAGCATGGAAGTTTTTGAAGGATGATAAAGACAGATGAAAAACTGGAAAAAGAGACAGAATGCACGAAAGAAAGAAAAAAGCCAGAGTAGAGAGAAAGTTAGTAATAGAACATCAGTATAAGAGAAATAGAGAAAGAGAGAGAGAGACAGACAAATAGAGAGACAGATAGTACCATCATCACTACAACCGTCCACATCATAATCACTACCACTATTAATACCATGCTGTAAGAAGGAAGATGGTCACTGCTGGAATACTTATTGATCTGATGATCAAAGGTCTGCAGAATCAGGTCTGACCTGGGGCTAAACAACTTCATTTGCATCATCCTAACCTCTTTATAGAGACTCGAGTGACAAACAACAGTCAGCCAGCCAGGCCAAGGTGATTTTACAGCATAGGAAATATTGTTACAGCAAAGAATGCTACAGTATGTATTTATTGTTACACCTGAGTTGTAGGTTGGTCTTGTGAATATTTCAAATTGAAGGAACTAGTGACATCAATGAGAGAATTTGATGGGAGCAGGGGGAGGGAGATTAAGCAAAACACTTAAAGTTCAATTTAAATTATTATTGTTTTTTACATCAATACACTGCAGTTTTGAATGTAATACAACCTCCAAATTTTTTTACCTAAAAATCAGCAATATATTTTATCTTACTGTATTTTCAGCATACAAGTCGACATAGTATGTAGTGTAAACATTCAAACCTTGTTGTTACCTTTTCCACGTGGTATTTTACGATCCGCCAAAGTTGTCTTGGTGCACAGGTCAACCTACCTTTTTTTTTTTTTTTTTTTGGCAATTAATTTTGGTCTGAAAAATTTGACTTGTAAGCCGGAAAATATGGTACCACTTTTATTTTACAATGAAATATAAATGCTACCTGAGCAATTATGACCCTGATATTTTGTGTTAAATTTCTTGCATCATGTATGCAGAGCAGCCAAACCAGTGAGTACTTGAAGTTATTTTCTATAGTACATTTTGAATACTTGCTTAAAGAACATAGCAATGCCAAGTCAGAAGAGTTTTAGTCAAACAAATCAACCTCAGGACTTTTTTAAAAACCTAGTACTTATTCTATCAGCCTCTTTTGCTGAACCGTTAAGTTGTCAAGTGCTGTTGTCAACTGGTGGTAGAGGACAAACACAGACTCAAAGAGAGTGAGACACACACACACACACACACACATGACGGGCTTCTTTCAGTTTCTGCCTACCAAATTCACTCACAAGGCTTTGATTGGAACAAGATTATAGTAGAAACACTTGGCCCAAGGTGCTGCACAGTGGGACTAAACCTGGAACCATGTGTTTGGGAAGCTAACTTCTTACCACACAGCCACACCAGGGCCTAAGGTAAGAATGCATGCAAAAATGAATAAAAATACACATGTAGGTATGAATGAAGCCATGTCTGTATGTTTGTTTTGTTAATGTATATTAGTGAAAGATGTAAACATTATAGAGAAACCAGTACATTCAGACAAAACCTCTTGTGATATTTGTTATGTCCAAGTTTTACAGCCAATCCCTTGCCATCATCCCAACATAAATGTAGTGAACTTGGGCTAAACCAGTGGTTCTCAACCACTTTTTGCCTATAGACCCCTTTGATTCCTATTTGACTTGGATGGAAACCTCATAGCCATTCAATGTTTAAAAAGCTGCTAAATTATTTTTTGTATTGTTGAAATATAAGCAATTTATTGCACACAAATTTTAACAATAAAATCTTAAATGGACCCCTGCCTCTTCCCTGCAAGGGTCATATGGTCCCCAGTTGAGAAGCACTTGGTCAAACAGTCACAATAAATCCTTATGAAAATACTGACTGGACATGCAATGCAAAACATTAAAAAAGACCAAACTTCATCAACTCATTACCAAGGGACATACGGAATCAGAGAAAC
This sequence comes from Octopus bimaculoides, assembly GCF_046866305.1. Taxonomy (NCBI): domain Eukaryota; kingdom Metazoa; phylum Mollusca; class Cephalopoda; order Octopoda; family Octopodidae; genus Octopus; species Octopus bimaculoides. The sequence goes on along the minus strand of NC_142950.1, from coordinate 33,379,948 downwards.
TGATGGGTAAAGGAAGAAATGATATTTTCCTGAGCGTGGCCGTTGCCAGTACCGCCTGACTGGCTCCCGTAGGATTTTCGAGCGAGATCGTTGCCAGTGCCCCTGGACTGGCTTGTGCGGGTGGCACATAAAAGACACCATTTCGAGCGTGGCCGTTTTCGTGCGGGTGACACGTAAAAGCACCCACTACACTCTCTGAGTGGTTGGCGTTAGGAAGGGCATCCAGCTGTAGAAACTCTGCCAAATTAGACTGGAGCCTGGTGTTGCCATCCGGTTTCACCAGTCCTCAGTCAAATCGTCCAACCCATGCTAGCATGGAAAGCGGATGTTAAACGATGATGATGATGATGATGATGAAAGTATGTAGTGTTTTGTACTCTTTTTAAAATTTTTTTTTTATATAAATTACATTTATAAAATTACGTTGGAAAGTTTAAAAACCAATGTAGAAACAAATCTCATTTATCTCAACAAAAGCTAAATAGTTTCTAGCAATCTTTAAGACATTACTTTCAATATCACCAACTTTACTCTTCATATAATATTTTGGCACTGAAATCAGAAATTGGAAACAGCACAAAATTCCAGCATAACTTGGAGTGGTGGTGGTGGTGGTGGTGGTAGTGGTGGCAATGGTGATAAATATAAACACAGTAAATTTTTCAAAAATAAACAACACACACACACAACATAAAAATAGATGAAAATTTAGAGAAAAAATTCTAAAATTTCTCTAAGCTTGTGTGTATAGCCTTTGTATAATTATATATATATATATATATATATATATATATATATATATATATATATATATATATATATATATATATAGAGAGAGAGAGAGAGAGAGAGAGAGAGAGAGATAAATAGATAGATAGATAGATACATACATACATATACACACACATATACATACACACATGCATGCATACACACACACACACACACAAACACACACAAGTACTGATTCAACACGAGTTATTGATAAATAAAAAAAATAAATAAATAAATGTACAGAGTCACATCCACATGTACTTAGTCTTGCTGTGAAAAGAGGCCCTTGAGACGGATTTTTTTTTTTCTTTTTTTTTTGCAGCTTTTTGGGGATGAAAATTGAACCTATAACTTTTGTTATTATTTTGCAGTTCTTCAGAATTCATTCATCTCTCCCCTCTGCAATGTGTACGAGTGATAATACGCAGCATAAGTGTAAAGATATTAACACCTCAGAATAGAACAGAGAGAGGAGAGAGAGAGAGAGAGAGAGAGAGAGAGATAGAGAGAAATAGGGAGAGAGCAATGAAGTAGCTTATATTGTTTTTGTTTACAGTTTAAAAGCACGAGAGACATGGTCTGACTGGATAGACTGATAGATAGACAGATTAGTTAGGCAGACGCAGTACAAATAGTTAAAAATAACAGCAATACATAATAATAATAATAATAATAATAATAATAATAATGATAATAATAATAATAATAACAACAACAACAACAACAACAATGATGATAATAATGACAATAATAATAATAATAATAATGACAATAGTAATAATAATAATAATAATAATAATAATAACAACAACAACAATGATGATAATAATGACAATAATAATAATAATAATAATGACAATAATAATAATAATAATAATAATAATAATAATAATAATAATAATGAATGGCTGCAGTCCAATAAATGAAACAAGTAAAAGAAGAAATAAATAACAACATCAACAACACGAACTAAACAATGAATGGCAACAACAAGCAGTATGTATGTATGTATGTATGTATGTATGTATGTATGTATGCATGAAGCTACGTATGTATGTAGGTAGGTACATATAGTTGTATGTCTATGCGTGTGTATGTATACAAACTACGAGTATGTATGTATGTATGTATATGTTTGTGTGTATGTTTGTATGTAAGCGTGCATGAAGTTACATATGTATGTAGGTAGGTACATAAAGTCATATGTCTATGTGTGTGTATGTATGTATGTATGTACAAAGTTAGGTATGTAGGTATGTAGACTGGTACTTATATTTATATGTGTGTGTGTGTATGTGTGTGTGTGTGTGTATGTGTATACAAACTACAAGCCTGTTTGTATTGTATGTATGAAGTTAGGTATGTAGATAGCTACATATATTTCGTATGTCTATATGCATCTGTAGTTATACTAACTATACAAGCCTGTATGTACGTGTATGTATGTACCAGTGTATGTCGTATGTAGGCATGCTACGGCATGTCCATATCTGTGTGGTTTTCACTTATGAATGCATACAAATACACTAGTAGGTGAATATGTGTGTATATATACACAAATTACAGCCCAAAGTATGCGTGTATGACACATACATGCATGTACATGTATACATGTCATTTTGTATGAATCTGTTTTGATTTACGTATGTGTACATATACATGTTTGGCCATGTGTATTCACGTATAAATACTATAAGCTGAAGTGTGTATATATATATATATATATATATATATATATATATATATTTGTCTCTGTTCATGTATGTGTATAACTACATGTATTTCAATATGTATGTGAACCTGTATGTTTTGACTTATGAATGTATACACATACATATGTATACACGACAGGTTTAAAGCATGTCCGTATGTATAGCGGGCACGTGTGTTCGTGTGTATGCATGCGTGTGTGCATACACACATCTCACTACATGCATGAGTGTAAATGTTTTTAGTTATGTATGTGTGCATGAACAAATGTTTACAACTATAATTATACACACTACAGGCTAAAGTATAAATACATGTAGGTAGATATGCTTATACATGCATGCATGTATGAGCATAACTGCCTGTATGTGGGTGGGTATACATACATACACACATATATATATATACATGCACACACACACACACACACACACACACACACAAACATACAGGATTATAGTGACATTTATAAAGAGGAGCCAAAATATGGAAAGTCTCTTTCTAACAGTCACACACAGTAACTTCATGGAATGGTAAGAAGTAGGACCAGTAACAATGACAGTGGAAGATAAATATTACTGAGATGTACTTACAGAAGAATAAGAAGAAGGAGACGCAGAAGATGGAGATGAGGGCCCAGCCAGGAAAAGCATAAACCAAGCAGGTAACGATATCAAACAAGAAAGATTGGAAGAAAGATAGAAGGAATAACAACATTGAATTATTATTATTATTATTATTATTATTATTTTACATAAATGTTACCTCAATTTCCATCAATTTTTCGAGCTCTACTGATGATTTCAGTGGAAAAATCAAAATCCTGAAGTAGTTGAAGGAAAGAAAAGAGAAGAGGAGAGAAAGAAGGAAAAAGAATGAAGAATTATGGAAAGAAAGTGAGAGAGAGAGAGAGAGAGAGAGAAAGGGAGATCGAGAGATGTGGAGAAAAAAAATGAAAGAAAAATAATAAGAGTGTGGATGATAGAAAGAGGGAGTGATTTGTAATGAAGAAAGTGTGACAAAAGAATGAGAGAAGAAGAGAATTGGATTGACAGATATAGGAATAAAGCGAGAGAGAGAGAGAGAGAGAGAGAGAGAGAGAGAGAGAGAGAGAGAGAGAGAGAGAGAGAGATAGAGAGAGAGATAGAGAGAGAGAGAGAGAGAGAGAGAGAATAAAATAGCAAGCAATGTAGAGATAAAATGAGAGGGAAACAGATGGAGAAAGAGAAAAGAGGAGAGAGAGAGTGAGAGACAGATGGAGTGAGCCCCACACAAAAAGGCTCCCAAAGGCTTCTGGCTTTCTGTGTTGTTGAGTTTAGAGTAATTTCTCCTTTGTTGTTGTTGTTGCGGTGGTGGTGGTTGTGGTGGTTGTTGTCAAAAGCCAGAAAGGGGGAGGAGTAAAAGGAGGGAAGGTAAGAGAGAGAGAGAGAGAGAGAGACAGACAGACAGAGAGTGTGTGTGTGTGGGAGGAAGGGAGGTGATGAGCACAACCTAGAAATCTAAAACTGAAACCAGAGATTCTTAAAGGAGACAGAGTAGGGAAGGAAGGAAGGAAGACTTGGGTTGAAGAAGAAGAAGAAGAAAAAGAAGAATACAAAAAGAAAAAAGATGAAGAAGACGAAGAAGTAGAAGCTTAAACCAGGAACTGCCAGCTTTGCCACTATTCACCAGAAACAGAGAAAGAGAGAAAGAGATAGATAGAGAGATAGAGAGAGAGAGAGAGAGAGAATTAAAGAGGCAGTAGTCTGTATGTGCATAAGGACATTTCTACCATATATTATTACACAGCTTCTTTTCTGTTGTTCAGCTGGGGTTTGGTAAGAAGTCCCACCATAAATCACTGTCCTCTCCGCTCCCATCTCTCTCTCTTAGTCTCACTTGGCTGCTCCTTACCCTCCTTAGAAGCACTAACTTGCTGGAACTCCAAGCGAGGAAAGAAGTGAGCCTGCTAGAAATAGCAGTTGAATCTTCTTCCTTCAGATCATGCCTTACCTTATGTGTTGTCTTCAAAAGCAAAAAAAAAAAAAAAAAAAAAAAAAGGGGAGGTCTCACAGGCTCAAACGTTTAGATGATGTAGTCCTAAACTGTTTTGAAATGAGGAAAAAAAAAAAAAAGATATGTGGTGGCCATGACTGGAACGTCTTCTGATCATAGATGTGTTCAAACAAGGTTGATTTGGGGTTAAACACCACCCCCGACAACAACAACAACAACCACCATAGGTCATACAACAAACACAACTTCTCTCATACAAGTGGAGTTTTGTAACCAGACCCAGCACAACTCCACCTCCTCCTCTGTCCTCACTTCTCTTTCTCCTCCAGCTTCATCCCCTCCCCCAACCAACACGATAGAATTCCAAACGCGGACTGTGGAGAATGCCTTTATGTGGTCATTCAACCTTCTAGAAAATAGCTGTCAAAACTCCCTCAAAACACAGTCAATCATTTTAACCCTTTTGTTAACATATTTCTGTTCAAATACCACGGCAGTTGTTTCAATTGATTTTTTTTTTTAAATAATGAAGAATTTAGTAAAATGACTTTGCCATTGTTAAGCTGGTGTTTGGAACATAAATGAACACGAAATTTTGATGGAAGGTTTTAATTTAGATCACTTTTCAATCAGGAAGTTTCTATCACAGAACCAGGGGTGGCCTCAGATGGGTTCATATCAAGAGGGGTTGAAAGGGATATATTAAACAATGTAATATAATGATATAATAATAAAAGTTATGAAGGTCACGTTTGGATTGTCTTTTAATCAGAGGGCTGACCTGGTGCTATATAATTACTAACAGGTTTTTACTACAATGTGTCCCTTTAAATATTTATGCAGATACTGCATTCAATAATGGAAGGGGCACATTTTGGGAGAGGGGAATGTTGATTACATCAACCTCAGTGCTCAACTGGTATTTATTCTGTTGACCCCCAAAATGATGAAAGCAAAATCAACCTCGGCCAAATTTAAACTTAAAATGTAAAGAACCATCATCACAATAATAATAACAATAATAATAATAATAATAATAATAATGATAATAATAATACAAAAAGAAAGATAATCAATAATAATTATATTTCTCTCTTTCTTTCTACAGCGTTCTTTTTCTCTTCCAACCCACAATTTTGTAAACTATTCTTCAAATTGTTAAATAAATATTTTAAACAAGAAAAGTTTCCTTTTTGAGAATATCAATTAAACATGAAACTCAATATCATATATCTATCTATCTATCTATCTATATATATATATATATGATATATATCATATATATATACACACACACACACACACACATATATATATACATATATCACACACACATATACTTATATATACATATATATACATATTTTTAAAAATCCATACAGACATACAGGTATTGTGTAAAGAAGTGTGTGTTCTTTTACAAGTGCATTTGTATATCTATTTTTAAAATATGCATGTATACACGTGCACATATTTACGTAGTGTATGGATGCATGTGTATGCACATGTGTATGAGTGCATATGTGTGTGCGTGCATGATGTATGCATGTGTGCCTGTATATATATACATATGTGTATATGTATGAATGTTCATTCGAGTTCGATGATTCACAACCGCACAATGTGCTTCCCTCAGGCGACCAAATGTTTTATTGCTTTTTGTTTTTTTGCTGTTTCAACGGTTACATTTAGTCAGAAACTCTGAGTAACAATGGAATGAATCATCATCAGCTTTGAAGAAATAAATGAACTCTACATGTATTGAGTACTTCTTATCCTGTTTGTACATCCAAATGCTTGTGTGTGTGGGTATGAATCTGTAAATATGTGTGTGTATATATATATACATACATAGAGGCATATATATATATATATATATATATATATATATATATATCCAAAGGGTTTTTAACCCAATATTTATACACAATTTTTTATGGCTCTATCTGCTTCAAGATTCATCGATCCCAAAAAGGATTATTTCAAGTTCTTGAAACTTCTATATTCCTATGACGTCAACAATGTATGTAAGCATGCATGTATTGTATGTATGTATGTATCTATGTGTGTATGTATGTATGTATGTATGTATGTGCATGTGTGCATATATCGGATAAATGGAGATTTAGAAATCCAAGCTTTATCTGCATGCCTGTGAATACTAGCTAACAGACAAAATGTATAGACGTGGGGACAGTCTTCCTTAAAGGAAACCATTCATACAAACTGAAATTCCAGGGATAATTATTAGTCATGGAGTATAGTACAGTAGTAGGTCCATGAATGGGGGGGGGGGTATGGCATTACACACATTTCAGTTGTTTTGCCAACACAGAGATAAGCTACCTCATGAATATAAATATAAATGATTGTGACATTACATTGTATTTAGATGTGATCCATGTATTGTTGAAATGATCATAATGAAGGGATAAGTGTAACACCATAACCTCCATTCTTGGACTTATACGATACATACATACATACATATATATATATATATATATATATATAAAGTGTAGTATATTGCCACTTAAGTGTGGCTGACCCCTAGGGGTGGATGTTACTGTTGCTTTTAGCCCCAGGAGGACATCTCCTCCAGCTGGCTTATCGACACACGACTGTGTCCTGTTTGCCAAGGGAAGTTATCCCTCTCACCTCGGTCAGCAGCACGAACGTATCCGGATTTCAGGGTTATTTCCCTTCGTCGGCGTTCGACAGCTGGTGACCTTGGTGAGAGAGACAAAAACCTGGCAAACCTTATATCTTCTTTTCCAGTGAAATTCTTCACTGATATTGAAAAAAGCAACAGTAACATCCACCCCTAGGGGGTCAGCCACACTTAAGTGGCAATATACTACACTTTATCGTGCAGTTACTGTTAATACTTCATTTAGAGAATTAACATTGCTTGTTTTCACCTTTTCAATATCAGTGAAGAATTTCACTGGAAAAGAAGATATAAGGTTTGCCAGGTTTTTGTCTCTCTCACCAAGGTCACCAGCTGTCGAACGCCGACGAAGGGAAATAACCCTGAAATCCGGATACGTTCGTGCTGCTGACCGAGGTGAGAGGGATAACTTCCCTTGGCAAACAGGACACAGTCGTGTGTCGATAAGCCAGCTGGAGGAGATGTCCTCCTGGGGCTAAAAGCAACAGTAACATCCACCCCTAGGGGTCAGCCACACTTAAGTGGCAATATACTACACTTTATCGTGCAGTTACTGTTAATACTTCATTTAGAGAATTAACATTGCTTTTATATATATATATATATATATATATATATATATATATATGCTTATATGATGCATATAACATATATATAGACCTACATACATATACACATACACACATTGTGTAAGTGTGTGCATATATATTGCAAATTTATTAAATATGTGGTAAGAAGCTTGCTTCCCAACCACATAGTTCAGGGTTCAGTCCCACTGTGTGGTACTTAGGACAAGCGTCATCTACTATAGCCTTGGGCCAGCCAGAGCCTTGTGAGTGGATTTGGTAGACGGAAACTGAAAGAAGCCTGTTACATATATATATACTCGAGAAATACGCTTACAAGACCTCAAAAAAACACTATTACAACGCCAATATCCCTCCACACTCATAGATCTTGGAATAAAACGTGCCAAGGAACTTGACAAAAACACACTAAAAACCAACCAACACAATAACACACCCAACCCCAAAATACTTCCATACATCTCCACCCACAACCCCAAAAACATCGAAGCATACACCACAATCAAACAAAACCTCCCCTTACTCACCACAGACCCGAAAATGAACAATATCATCAATACATACAAAGTCCTTAAATGCAAAAGGCAACACAAATCTTTGAAAAAAAAATTAACCAATGCCAAGCTACATCCACCACTGGACATGTTGAGTCACTCTCTTCAAGGATTATAATTGAAAATGGTGAGCCTAGTGCTTATTCTATTTACCACTATTTACTGGATAGTTAAGTTTTACCTTTCTATTTGTCTATTATTAATTGTTTTTGGTAAGTGGGATAAATGGGGGTAGAAAGAGTATAACCTAGTGCACCCATTTGTAAGAGGGTGCTGAAAGGTTCCTGGCTTTAGATATTAGAAAATACAGGAGAATTAGTTAACTATGATTTTATTCAACATATTCCTCTCTCAGATTCACACATTTATTGCAATGGCCCTTCAGTTTTTCTAAGCCCTGTAAAAAAAACTCAGAAGGTTGGGTCTCCAATCGAGCCTTTCGTGATACTCTTTTAAGCCAGGAACTTTTCAGCACCCCCTTGCACATACACACATCTGTATGTGTGTATGTATTTGTGCACAACTGTGCTTTGGCACAGTTTCTATCTAAGCATATTCCTCTTACAAGGATTAGGCTAATGAATGGGTTTCACAAAAGACATTTTGCTCAAAGTGGTGCTGTGCAGTCGGATTATATCTGGAACCATATGATTGCGAAGAAAACCTCTTGACAATAAAGCCATGTTGTTAGGATATTTAAATACTTGTTTGCAACAAAATTATTCCATCTGATTTACATATTTTTATATAATGAATAGGAATTCTAGTCTATTGAGAAAAGAGAGAATTTTTATGAATGAATTTTCATTTTCCACTATTTTACAATCACTTTTTTCTTTCAAACTTGAATGTGTGAGAATTTTTTAACTACTCAGTTATTATCATTTAAATTGTGTTTTTAGGTTTGGGTGGAAATTCACATGGAATACAGCTGGAGCTAATTAGTCTCATAGCTTAAAGCTTTTCCTGTATCTCTCCACTCATAATGGGCCTTCTGCAGTGTCACTTGACCAACTGGGCATAGGCATGGAGGTGTAATTGAAATGTTTGCTTTGTAATACTATGGTTTCAGGTTCAATCCTTTTGCAAGGCACTTTGAACATGAATCTTATACTATGGCTTTGGGTTGAAACTGCACAGATAGAAGTTCATTAGACCAAAACTGTTTTTGTACAAGAGATCTATTCTAGCTCTTGACCCCTTCGTTGCCTTTATCAGAGTCCTTTTTGTTGCAAGCATTTGGACCAAGCCTCCAGTAGAAGGTGACTCATGAAGTTGATGTACCGCTTCCTGCTGCAGCCACCCAAGAATTATTCTTCCTACTCTTTCACTTTGCCTTCCTTACCATCTCACAAAGCTTTAGTTGGCCCAAAACTATAAAAGAAGATACAAGGTGCCATGCAGTAGGACTGAACCTGGAAACATGTGGTTGGGAAGAAAACTTCTTAAGACACAACCTCATCTACATTTTCTTCAAACATAGCAAATCTAGAACTACACTATCATCTGATGTGTCATGGCATTTCTTATTAAGATTGTAAGGCATGAAATTTTGCAGCTATTTCCAGCAGGTTGAGTTATTCCTATGGACAATTTAGTGTCAGCCCATGATTGTTTTGTTTTGTTTCCTTCCTTACTTCCTTTCTTTCTTTCTTTCTTGTTAATGAAATAGATACTGCTGAAAGTAGGGTGTTTGACTGATATTTCTTGCAGGATATATAACCAATAATAATTTCAAAGTTGGCACTAGATTTTTTTTTTTTTTCCCTTATTAGTTTAATTAAATGTATATCATTGGAAGGAAATCTTAAACATCATTTTACATTTTGATAATTCTAATTGCGATAATTAAGGAATTAATTGGCAGTTTCAGATTACATACCAGCCTAGGCCGTGACTTAGTTTCCTATTCCCAGAGGTAGCTATTTCAATTCATATATATCACTAAAGTCTTCCGATAAAATATTAATGAAATAAAACTCTTTATTTAGGTGCAGGCACAGCTATATAAGAAGTTTGCTTTTCAACTACATAGTTCTGGGTTCAGTTCCACAGCACAGCACCTTGGACAGGTGTTTTCTACTATAGCCCTGGGTCAACAAAAACCTTTGGATTTGGCAGATGGAAACCGAAAGAAGGATGTCATATATATATATATATATATATATATATATATATATATACATATATATATATATATAAGAAAAATGACTGAAACAAGGAAAAAACTGAAGATTTACTCCTCTCACCACCAACATTAAGTGCAGAGGAGAAGTAACTCTTGTGATAGGAGTAAGCTTGACTTGGTTGTCTCTGCTCTGTCTGCCACAGAATTCACCAACTAGTGAGGGAACATCTACAGTTGTTGAACTTGCTAGAAATAACAGTCAGATCTCTCGCAAATCACAGCTTTACCATCTTATTTATTTTTTACCTTTTGCTTGTTTCAGTCATTGGACTGCAACCATGCTGGGAAACCACCACAAAGGGGTTCAGCTGAATGAAAATGACCCCCAGTATTTATTTTGTTGTTAAAATTCATAAGCAATAAAATTGGTTATAATTCTACAATATACAAAATATGTCAACAATTTTTTTATACAATTCCTAATAATATTCAGTTATAAAAATATAATAATGGGGTTTCTTTAAACATCAAATGGCTATGAGTGTCCAGAAGAATAAAACAGGAATCAATTGAGGCCATAGGCAAAAATGGTCAAGAACCACAGACTAAACACTTCAAGGTGGTGCTCCAGCATGGCTGCAGTTCAATGACTGAAACAAGAAAGAGAACAAATAAAAGATTTTTTTTAAATGTAGCCGCATGAGTCTAGGTTCAATCATATTGCACAGCATCCAGAGCAAATGTCTTTTATCAAAGGTATGAGTAGGCCAGTGCTTTGTGAATGAAAGACGGCAGATAGAAACTGCAGAATCCCATTACACACACTGGTTGCTGAAGTGTAAGCGATTCTCATGTGACAGGAAAAGAGACAATGTTGTTAGCTTATCCAGTAAAAGATAGTTATAAGTGTTTTTCCAATAGCTAAGACTGTTCACTTGGTGTAATAAGAAACGCAACTGCTTGGCAATTGACAAATGTTTAGCTTGAGTACTCAAGTGAGATCTGATCTTTATTTTAGGTTCTGCGTGTATGTGTGTGTGTGTGTATGTGTGTGTGTATGTGTGTGTGTGTGTGTATGTATGTGTGTGTGTGTGTGTGTGTGTGTGCACGTGCATGTGTTTCTATGTATGTTTTTGTCAATGCATCGGTGAAGTGTGTAATAAATATCAGCAAAACAAAGGGAGGGTTGAAACGTTTTTCAAAATGAGGTTCCTTGTAATATTTGTTCTGCACTGAGGTACAGATCTCTCTCTCTCCCTCTCTCTCTCTCTCTCTCTCTCTCTGTGAAATCTGAACAACTGGTGACTGGCTGGTTGGAATCTTATAGCCAAACGACAAAGACTATTGTTCAACAACCGTTATATGAAATCAAATAAGAAAAAAAAAAAATGAAAATATAATAAATAGAATAAGTAAATAAAAAATATAAATATATAAGTAAATACATAAATAAATAAGTAAAAAAATAAACTCTTTAGCATTATGCTTGCAGCAGTATAGACACTCCAATGTTTCCTTCCACATAGAGAGAGACACTGTTGGAGACAGGTATATTGAAGAAATATAAAAAGATAAATGGAAACAAACCAAGTGTCTCATAAAATTTAGTTATTGTTGGCACAAAGCAGACATTGGAGTAGATTGTCAAGACATGCAATACAATATAAAGACACAGTAATGGTTGGTGTTCCATCCAACCAGTGGGTGGGTTACACATCAAGTGTGAGTGACACAATCAATGCAGCATATATAATAACAGAGGTGAACAGTTTCAACACACACACACACATCTATATTATATAAGAGAAAAGAAGATCGGTACTGACTTGATACTCTTTTATTTTAAATGTTACATATGTTTCAGTATCTGGCAACACATGACGTCACACC